>NW_008332583.1:1315217-1375964 GCF_000622305.1 Nannospalax galili
TTGGACCAGATAAACTGATTTGTTTTTACTCTTGAGGTCGTTTGAGGATCTGTTCCTCAGGGGTCCCATGGGCTTGGGACCTTTCTTTTACCAGTTCCATCTATGTGAAGATAAGTCAAAGGTTCCTGCTAGACCATTGTTGGCTTCTCTTGGAAGCATGGAGGAAATGATTCCTCCATGTTGACCCTCCTCTTTATAGACTGGACACTGGTTCAAGTCCATCTGGTGGGGTCTTCTTGGCCTCCTTGATCAAGAGGTCAGATGACCCACCACCATTACAGGACATTTTGCGAGATGCTCATAGTCCCTGAGAACTAATCGACCTAGGAGGGCAAGGAGCAAAAAGTGTCCTTTGTGTCCCTCTGACCCAATTAGTATAGATCTCAAGGTATGTCTGTTAAACATCCAAGAAGGTTAGTTCCACCATTCTGGCATTTTTAATTACTGTGTGTCTTGCAGATAAATCTTGGGTAATGACCAGTTGGTCTCAAATAAACCTTATCTAGAGATATATTTCTTGATCTGTTATGTATAATTTGTCAGTAGATTGTAGGAATAATATGGTTCCCTCTGGTTTTCGTGACTAGGTAAGCATTGTTTCTCTCTTGTATCGTCTCACCCCTCTATCATGGTTTTCCCACTTCCCCCGCTTTCTTCCTTACTAATACCCTTGCTCCTATGATCCTACCTCTGTTGAGTTTCTTCTTTCTCCTTATCCCCTAGGTTCCTCATATACCATTCACTCCCCCCATCCCTTAAACTAACCCAATTTTTATCCATATCTCCCTTATTAAGGCCTGTTACCTACTATTCTTCTCCTTCAGGTTATTTCTTTTCCTTTACCTCACTGTTTCCTTACCCTTGTCCTGGTTCCTGCAGTTATGTCTGTTTGCGTACTTATTTATCAGTCAGCAAGGTTCCTGCTGCTTGAGCTTCTGCCTTGACTTCCCTTAGTGACAGACTGTGACCTGGAAAGCTGTATGAGCTGAAATAAACCCTTTCCTCCCCAAGGTGCTTTGGGTCAGTGTTTCATCCCTAACAACAGAAAGCAAACTAAAACAGTCCCACTCAGAGTCTAGGGCTTCTCAACTAGGGACGATTTTGATATCCCTCCTCCCCACCTGCCCCAGGGGACACCCTGCAGTCAAGAGACACTCCTTGGTTACAGCTGTGGAGAATTTCTGTAGCGTGTAGAAACCATGGCTCTAACTAAACAGCTTGCTGTGCCCAGGGCAATCCCCAAAAAGGAACCACTGCACCCAAAATGTGAGCAGTACTGAACTGGAGAGAACCTGCCAGGTTTCATCTCTATATTTTCATCTTTGGGCCTCTGTATGATTTGATGGTGATTCTGTGTGTGTGTGTGTGTGTGTGTGTGTGTGTGTGTGTGTGTGTGTGTTTGGATCTGTGCAGGTGAAGGTGCTGTGTGTGTACATACGTGGAGACCAGAGGACAACCTCAGGCATTGTCTTCACCATCCACCTCCTTTGAAGCAGAGTCTCAGTTCATTAGTTAGGTTAAGCTGACTGGCCCAAAAGCCCTAGAGATCCTCCTGTCTCCACCTCCCCAGTGCTGAAATTACAAGCAATTGACAGCAAGCCTTGCTTTCTAAGAAGGGGTGTAGGGATCAAACCTGGGTCCTCATGCTTACATGGCAACACCTTATCAGCTAAGCTATCACCCTAGCTCCTCAAAAAGTTTTTTAAAGAGTTGCTTTATTATTTTTTATGTGTCTGTGTTTGGGTATGTGCAAATGAGTGTAGTACTCACAGAGGCCAGAGAGGGTGCTGAATCCCCTAGAGTTGGAGTCACAAGTAGTTGTGAGTCCCCTGATATAGGTGCTAAGAACTGAACCCGCAGGTCCTCTGCATGAGCAGCAAGCACTCCCAACCATTGAGCAAACCCTCAGTCCCTTGAAACCGGTTCTTAACCATGAGATTGGTTTAGATCTTTATTCACTCCCAGTAAATGTGAAGTTTTATCTCTCCCCTCCCATTATGAGATGAGACTGTATTATGTATCTAGCACTTTAACACTTTGACTTTGTCCTTTTACTATTTAAAATGCAAAAATAAGTGCAGAATAGCAATCACTGCAATACACTGTCATCTGGGCTGCAGTTACCCAGTATTAAAGCACTTAGGTCAAATACACATTATAGATTTGCAAAGCAACAACAATACAGAGCTATTTCCCGGCGCATTTCAAAGCTCTAGGGAGCAATGTATTGGAACACGTTGTTATTTCTGAGGCTAAGCTCTCTGGTGAGACTCTTTCCTATAGCAAATAAGAGCTGCTAACGTTCCTGAAGGTAATGAGTCTCAACTAGGTTAGTGGAATGAAATATTCCTTTAAATAAGGACTGTCCTTAAATGTAGTTTCACTGTGTTTTTGCCCCTCCACTATTCTTCCCAGCCCCAAGCTCAGTTCCATGAGAACCAGACTTGTTGCCCTTGGTAACAGTGCCTGGCTTTTCCTATTAAGACAGTCGAAGTTATCAGCATTGAATGACCCGGCAGCCTCAAGGTGACTCTGGGTCTTCAGTACTTGTTTTGATTCCTCCAGCCTCAAAGATCAGTGATGCTCTACGTCCCTCAGTGCACTCTTGTGATGGCTCATCAACTCACTTGTCACGTGTTCCCTGCAGCCTTTGTCTGAGTCAATAGCAGGCTCAGCAGGCTCTAATCTCCTAGAGTTACTCGGGGATGGGGTCATTTATCAAGTAAGTAGACAAATGAATAAGTCCTGATTTCAGCTAGGGATGTAAATAAAGTACCAGGGGCCCAGGACAGAAGCGATCAGACTTATACTTCAGTACTCTGGTCAGAGGTGATGCCAAAAGGGAGGGAAAGTGGGCCTTCCAGCGAAAGGTTGATGAATGGCTACCTGGGGAATGAGTGCAGCACGTGTGAAGGTCCTGAGGCAGGAAAACATGGGCGTGTTCGGGGTATAGAAATTGACAAAGGAAGCTTCACTGTCCAGGGGATGGAGGCCAAGATCAGCAGAAGAGAGCTCAGAGCTACTCTTAAGACAATGGGGAAACGGGGGTACCATATTTATTCACATTTAGTCTAATGTGCTTTCCGTGGACTGAGAGCACTTCACAGATGGCATGGTAACTCACTGAACATTCACATCTAACTTATGAGGTAAGATCAATTTTATACCCATTTTTGCAGATGAGAAAAGCCCAATGTCATGCCATTGTATTAGCGAGCTTCTCAACCTAACCACCACTGATGGTGGACAGGGCTTCAAGGGTGAGGGGCTTCAGGCTTTTGAATATAAGCAGTTCCGTGGCAACACTGTGCTGTATGCCAGTAGTGGACTCTCCAGGCCAAGACGGTGTCCTTAGTGGAAAATGAGGAAAATCATGGCTGGCTGAGAATTCCTATAAGCACTACAACTCCCACCTGTGGTAAATCTCATCTCCCCCCACCAACTACGGGCTGCAAGCTCTTTTCAAAGCTTGCTTGCCGTTTGCTTCCACACACAGCTTAGCAAGGATCAACTGGTTCAAAACATGGTTCTCTCTGTTTCCACCCTGTGGCCTACCCACTCAGTACACTGTCCTACCAGAGGAGTGATGTGGAGTCCCAAGGCTCAGTTCTCTTGAAGTGGAATCGTGGAAGTGCTATGAGGAGGTAGGAAGAGCAGAGACACAAAGCCCTCTCTGTACTGGAGGCTTTTCTTTCCTAGGAAGCCTGCCCAGCCCATCCAGGTGACCCTGAGCCACTGACAGTCTAGGGGTTAAGGCCTCTGCCCTGCTGGGACTCCACTGGTGAGATCTAGTTGGGGTATATATGGGTGCTGCCTTTATCTGGTTCAACACTTCGGAGAAGAGAATTATGGGACAGAGAAGGATGACTGACTTGCTTTAGAGACCCTTGGGATGGGAGTGTGGAATAACGTTGCACATCAGCTTCAGATTCTTGATTTGTCAAAGTGTGAATGTGCTTAAGGTTTGGGGTGTCTGCTAAATGTTCCATAAATATGTTTTTATTAAAAAATAATACATGTTTATTCATTCAACGTGGACAGTACCTAGGATATCAGAAGGTGCTGTTTTAAATCCTTTTCATTTCAAACCCATGCCGGTCAACTAAAGTCTCTCCAACCAGAGTAAATCAACCCAAGTACTAAAGACTCCTTCAGAAAAAATGCACCTTTCACTTCCCGTCCTTCACTTGGAAGGGAAGATGCTAGCATTAAAATAGTTTGGCCTAGTCTTAGAGGAATGGATGTGGAAGACAGCTCAGTGGATGTGAAAGCTAATCAGGGATTTGAAGACCGAGTGGAAGTGAATTTGGTAAAGATAATGAAAACAGAAGAAACATCCAGGCTGAGAATAGTGTATTCAGACAAGCTGGCTTCACACAGACCCAGAAGGCAGAGTGTGTCTCAAAGAATGCAGGAGGGTGTGAGTTACAGACATGTAAGTATGTGTGAGCATGTGCGCTTTGATTTGGCGTCACTAGCTGCTGAGCTCCACTACGTAATGCTGGGTTGCAGTAAAGATACCGCCTGACCTTCTGTGTCCTGTGTTACAGCAGTATTGAGTTTACCTTGATATCTATCATTTGTTTACAGAAAATACGTGTTCTGTAAATCAGCTTTAGAAGGCAAGGTGGCAGGATTGTTCCTGTTCAAGTGCAGGAATTCCTCAGGGCAGGCTAGCATTGGAAACTTCAGCATGAAAGGAATACTCTGGTTTTCACTGAGTCTTTAGGGAGAAATGTAGAGCACCTATCTTTGGCTTAATCCCCAGGCCCAATGAATGCAGATGCTATGAGCTTCTCTCTTTAATCTTTCCATGTAAGCCAAGGTCATAAACCCAAAGAGCAGTTTTGGGGCAGGAATTATCTCCAATAGAGCCTTAAGCCTATCAGAAATCCTTGCGTCAGTGGCATGTACTGAGTAGACTGTCTCATCGCTCTTATTTTGATAGGCATGGACTACATTTAAGTAAGGCTAGTATATTTTTAGTCAAGCCTCTTGCTCATTGAAATTTGTGTTATAATGCCCATTTTATAGATGAGGAAACTGGGGCTTATAATCTAAAGCTATTCGGTGAGTTAATATACAACAGAACCAAGACTATCTAGATTCATTTGACTTTGACTCCACCCTTACAATCCACCCTAACCCTTAGTAAATGTAGCTAAGCTATGCATTCTCCTGGAGAGGCGCAAAGGGCTTTGCATAGAGAAAAGAAAAGAAATTGGAGGCTGTGAATGTAAAAGTATTTTATTACTAAGACTTGTTAAAGAAAAATGTTTTGTAAATGAGTTTTCTGGGAGAGGCGTTTTAATCTTTTCGTTGTTCTGGTTTATCCCAAACCATTTAGCTGAAGTGACATAGATAGAAAGAACATAAACAATCCGCAAAATCCAAGCTGTACAATAAATACCCCCAACTGCATGCAAGGCTGTGGTTTTGAATTTCATGCCTTCAAAACTAGCATTAATCAGCGAACTCACTAATATTAATAAAGTTAACACAAAATGGCAATTTGTATCTTTAGTTCTATATTGAGTCAGTCAAGTTAATTCATATCCGGTCAACACACTAAAAATTAAATTGCAAACTCACTCATCTCAGACAAAGCCTCACCCACCATGGGAGGTTGGCCAAAGTTCCGAAGGCTCTTTCATGGAAAATGCACCCTTCACTTTGTGCCTGTGCTGGACAGCTTTAGTGTCAACTTGACACACCTGGGTTGAGGGACCATCTCAGACAAAGCCTCACCCACCATGGGAGGTTGGCCAAAGTTCCAAAGGCTCTTTCATGGAAAATGCACCCTTCACTTTATGCCTGTGCTGGACAGCTTTAGTGTCAACTTGACACACCTGGGTTGAGGGATCCTCAACTGGGGAATTGCCTCTATTGGACTGGCCTGTGGCCATGTCTGAGGGGCATCTTCTTGATGAGTGATGTGGGAGGGCCCAGCCCACTGGTGCCACCCCTAGGCAGATGGGCCTGTGTTGTATAAGAAAGCAGGCTGAGCTGGGCCAGGGGAGCAAGCCAGTAAGCAGCGTTCCTCCATGGCCTGTGCTCCAGCTCCTGCCTCCAGGTTCCTGCCCTGAGTTCCTACCTTGGGCTCCTGGATGAACTGTAACCCAGGAGATATAAGCTGAATAAACCCTTTCCTCCCCAAGTTGGTAGTGATCAGAGCGTTTTGTCGCAGCAGTGAAGAAACAAACTAGGACAGTGCCCTTCACTTAGAAGGGATGGTGCTGGTGCAGAAAGCTTTGGCCTGGTCTTGGACTGAGGGGAGAGGAAGACGGCACAGAGGATGTGAACGCTGATCAGAGATACTTAAAAAGTCTTCCCAGTCATTTTGATTTTCAGTTTTCTCCATGATTTTCAGTTGATTAGTGCCTTCCAAGGGAGAGATTGCGCTTTCCGAACCACACACAGAGTCTCAGTTGGTGCAAAGATCTTGATATTTTCTTTCAGTGTTTTCCTCAAAGAGTGATGATATAGATGCTGATTGTCATGACTCTGAAGGGCCATGTTCCTCCTGTTCCAAGGCCAACATGGAGTAGCCCAGGCTGATGGTACATATGTAGTGGGTTGTGTTACTGCAGAGAGACCCCAAGCTTAGGGAACCCGATGTTATAAGACATTCCTAGCAAACCTGTCCAATCCCGGTCATCATGAGCATCATCATCATTTTCTGAGACAGAAACCCTGCAGAGAGAAACTGCCTCTACCTTCCAAGATGGCTTGGCAGAGGGAAATCCTTGAAAGCCTAGTCAAGTACAAAGGCTACCTAAAAATGGGGACACTTCAGGGAGACTCGCTTTTCAATATGACAGCTGTGATGATTACTAACATTTCTTGAGCTATACCTGCACAGGCATAAATTTAAGCCCTTTACATACGTAATCTCATCTGTATCCATTACATCACCAGCAGTAGACTCTATTACCTACATTTACACATAAACATATTTGAGACCCCGAGAAGCTAAGCAACTTTTCCAGGGTCACATACAGAGAAAACAAAGGGGCTAATGCTTTAATGTCAGTCTATATGATTTCTGAATCTGTGTCCTGTATCCTGACATTAGCAGGCTGCTATACAAAATATGGTTAGACCCAAATACATTCCACAGAGGAAACAATGTTTTATTCAAAAACAGAATGGAATTTGGAATGTATCTATAAAGGAATAATCTTTTTTCTTACAAAGATACCAAGGGAACTGCCTCATCAGTGAAGCTGTTCAGTTTGTTGGTCAGCCTTCTGTTACTGTAATAAAATACCTGAGACAATCACCTTATGACAAAAAAGACTTATTTTTTTCTCTTAACTCTAGAGGTTTCAGTCTACATTTAGTTGGACCAACTGCTCTATGGCATGTGACCTGTGGCTCCTGTTAAAGCATAATGACAGGGACACGTGGTAGGGCACAACCACTCACCTCACAGCAACCAAGAGGCAAAATGGGAAGAAGACAAAGAGAAAAAGACCCCACAGTCCCCTTCAAGGGCATCTCCTGATGACCAGAGAGCCTTCCACTAAGTGCCACCTTTTACAGATCCCTTTAACTCTCAGTGGCAAGGAGAACTTTGCTCTCTCATGTATGTATCCCATGTGTCACGCTTGTTAGAAGCTGGCACGTTTAGTTTCTTCGGTGACTGCTCATTATTGCTTACATTTCCTACTTTTGTCTCCACACCCACAAGCACAGTGCCTAGAATGTAGAAGGTGGTCAATACTTTTGCATGAGTGAATCTTAAGTGTGTTTTTCATGATGATCTTTCGCATAAGTACATGTTCCATTTGATAGTCTCAGAATATTATCTTAGTGCAGGTTACTCAAGGAAACCTCTTTCATTTGTCTATCCTCTGTGCTGACAATGGACTGAGAGAGTCTGACCAGCTCATTCATTACTTTTTCAATATTTTCTTTTTCTGTATGTGTGCATATTTGTATATGCATGTGTGTATGTCCATGTGTATGTGTGCATATGTGTGTATGCGTGTGGAGTAGAATTGAATATCATCCTTAGGAATGACCTGGAGCTCACTGGTCAGTGAAGAAGAAACCAAGTAAGCCCCAGAGATTCTCCTGCCTGCACCTCCCCAACGCTGGTATTATAAGTACACAGAACCAAGCCTACCATTTATTGTTATTATTGTATGTCAGTCATAACTTAGTACAGTATTGTTCTTGCTGTTTATAATTCAATATTTTTTATTGTCTTTGAGACTTTCATATAGGTATGCAAAATATTTTGATCCTATTCAGCTCCTATTCCTCCCTCTAATCGAAACCTGGCATTTTTATGTGGGTTCTAGGACTAGAACTTGCATCCTTGTGCTTATAAGACAAGCACCTTACCAACAGAGCCCTTAGGGAGTATCTTCTAGGAATCTTCTACATGCAGCATATTGCATTTCAATCACCCACACAGTCACCAAAAGCTTGACCCCAACCCACCAAGAAATTAAATACAGCCCCAGGATGAAATGTAGGGGCGCACTGGGCATAAACAACCACCGTTATTCCTAACAATAACAAAAAAGCCATGGAGCTAAAAAAATAATTCCCTGGATACTCCCTCAGGAAAACTCAAATAGTAGCTCAAACTGATTTTTTCTGAGGGGAAACATCTTTAATTTAAATCTTTATTTTTAATATTTCATGCCTGAGTACTATATGTATATTATTTCCACCCCTTCCTCTTCCCCCCATGTTCCCCGACTCCCTCTCAATATACTGACCTCTTCCATTATTATTGCTACATATATGCATGTCTCATACATATATTTATGTATGTATGTACATGTATATATACAACCTACTGAACCCATTCAGCGTTGCTAGTATGTGTATGTTTAGGACTGACCACTTGGGATTGGATACCTGTCAGGGAGCTCATCCCTGGAGAAAACTGATTCTCCTCTCTCAGCATCTATCGATTGCCTATAGCTCTTTGTCTAGAGGGAGCACCTTGTGACATTTCCTCCATGCACATTGGCATGTCAGCTGGTATTGTCAATATGTAGGCCTTGTTTAGTAACCATACTGTGGAGATTTCCTGGGTGCAGCTTCCCTGTCATGTCTGGAAGACACCGCCTAGCAGCAGGTGCCCCAGTCTGCTAGGAATGTTTTCATTGGATTAGGCAGATTAAGTGTGCCTTGGGGGAGTTTCCATAGGCTGCCTCTACTTCTTGTCTTCTTTCTCATTTTCCTTCTTAGAGAAGAGGAAAAGTTATGTGGTTGGTGAAAATGTAAATGTAAGCATCCTGACAGTTTTGAGAAAAAGGATGAGTTAAGATTAGAAACACCCTACTTAATTAGCAGTTGATAATTAAATATTAAGTTAATGGTATCTACTATTTTCATAGTGACTGTTTATGCAAAGAATTTCTACCACGCATTTTTCAATTCCAGCATTTCCCACATTTATTCAAATTTCTTTTCTCTGCAGCACTAAAGCTTCTTAAGTAGTCTTCCTTATCAAAAAATATGCTGATCCTGAATGTTATAAAATATTCATGCAGAACATTTAAGTTGAATGCAAAAGTGTTTCCAATCAGAGTGAAATCATGTCTTGGTTTAAGTTTTAAAAAAAAATCACCATTATGCTCCAGCCTAGAGTCCCTCTGCTGAAGGCCTCTGCAACACACACACACACACACACACACACACACACACACACACACTTCAGTCATTTTACTACACTGCTTGTCTTCTAATGTCACTGCTTCCTGGCCCTCATCATTCTTGGTCTGAACTTGTCCAAGTGCAAATCACTGCCCTGCAGGGCTCAGGAGGAGGAAGCATTAAGTTGCTTCTTAAATATCCAAATGACTTGACATCTGCTCGGAAGGTTTCAGTCTCCTGGATCAAAGCATCTGTAGCTCCCATTGTTTACAGGACAAGTTCTTCAAGACTGCTAGCCTCTACCTCAGCCTCTCTGTGGCCTTCTTTCTGTTCCTTACACTCAGGGAAGCTTTCACCTCTTAGAGCTTCCCTGTCACCATCACTCCGGAACTTGGCCTTCTTCCATTCTTTGGAAACCAGCTCCTCTTTCACCTGCTTCTCCACTACCCAGGTTTGACCCCAGCTCCTCCACAGTCCACAATGCCAGCCATAGGTCCACATTTCAGTTAAACTCACCACTTCATTTCTGTCTTGCCTGGCGTACTAAAAGTTCGATCAGGGCAAGAATGCGCTTTATTAATCTTTGTGTGCCAATACTTGGTACCTCATGGACAGTGATTAAACATTTGATGAATGAACAACTGAGTGAGGAATGAATGGACAGCCTATGCAGAAGTCCTGAAAGGATGAAAGATAGTGATGCCATGCCTCTGCTTCATCAATACTGTAAATGCTTGCTGACACCTGTGTTGACAGTTTCTTGTGACATCTGACAGTCCACTGAAGCAGAGCCAGTTTGTACAGCATACTTCCAAACACTGCTTAAGTTGGTTTCTTACTAAAATTTGCCCTTCCACTGGGTTTTATTTTTTAAGGACATGTGCATTCTATTTTAGCCACTTCTAGAGTCTTCCTGGCTTCCTTTACCTGAATGGGCAAGTGTTTTACATGTTTTACCACATTTCGCTTCACACAGCCCCATGGGCTTCTATTAATATTTTCCCATTTTATAGATGAAGAGACTGAAGAACAGGAAAGTTAAATCTTTTGCTAGTAGGTTGCAGGGCAGTACTTCCAATCCAGATTGTCTGGCTCTAGAATTCATGTTTTAACCTCTTAAACCCCTAGACTACCCAGCTTCCTATAACCCTTATCTATTAGTATTTGACAAATGATCAGGTAAATGTTGAGTGTTCATGCAAACTTTCATTAGGGGAATGTGTCAAGGCTCAGTGGCAGGGAACCTGACCTTCAAAACTAAACACTCAGTAGGTCAATCATGTAATTTGATTACCTTGTGATATTTTATTTAATGGGAAGGTTATCTATGTCCTAAGTACTTCTCTTCCCATATGTAGAATTTAGCAAGAGTGACATCTCCTGAGAATAAAATCCCCTAACGTTTTCTCAGCAGAGGGCATAGCCAGGGCTCCATCTGCCGTGATAATCTATCTGCACAACTGGTTTGAGGTGGGGGAGATGGCCCAGTGGTAACGTGCTAGCCACGTAAGAATGAAGAGCTGCTTTCCATCCCAGGACCCACATTAGAAATCCCCATTTGGTGGCACCCACTTGTAATCCAGCACAGGGAGACAGGGACAGGAGGATCACCAGGCCACTGGGTGTCTAGAGCTGAAGGCTAGCAGAGCAGATGGCAACTGAGGGACAACACCTGAGGATGGCCCCTAGCCTATACACACATGCATCCACACATCTGTAAACATGCACACATCCTCATGTATGTGCATGTACACACACACACAGAGTTTTTAAAATAAAGAAGAGTATCTCCTGCACCTTCACGGTAAGAGGATTTTTCTGTTTGTCGGGGGAGGGTTGAGACAGGGTCTCCCTGTAGCCCCAGCTAGCCTGGAACTCACTATGGAGAACAGGCTGGCCTCTACCTCTCAGAAATTTGCCTGCTTCTGCCTCCCAGTGCTGGGACTAAAATGAGCCATCTTGCTTGGCTCCATGGTAAGAGCCTTGATTTGTGAAACAGCAAAATTGACCATTTCTTCAGTGGTTGTTGCATGAATACCAGGTGTACGCCAAATATTTGCTGGTCTCATGTACAACATGTTTCTGTTTAAAAGAAGTGGAAATCATGAATAAGAATACATCTAGAGGGACTGGAGAGAGGTTAAGAACACTGGCTGCTTTTGCGGAGGACCCAGGTTTGATTCCCAGCACCCACACGGTGCTAACAACCATTTGTAACTCCAGTTCCAGGGGAAGGGACACTCTCTTCTGGCCTCTGTGGGTGTTGCACGCATGTGGTGTACTTACACATGCAGGCAATATACTCATGCACATAAAAATAATAAAACATTTTAAAAAGAATACATCTAGAGGGGCTGTAGAGATGGGTCAGTCGTTAAGAGCACTTGTTGCTCTTATAGAGGACCAGAGTTAAGTTCCCAGCACCCATGCCAGGTAGATCATAACTGCCTATAAATCCAGCTCCATAGGAATCCTACATCTCTGGCTTCTTAGGCCCTTGTACTCTGGCGTCCACGCCCACATGTAGACACACATACATACACATAATAATAATAAAAGTCCCTTTCGTTTGTATACTTGCTTTTGAGACAGGGTCTCCCGACAGTCCCAGCTGGCCTGGAATTCGCAATGTAGACCCAGCTGGTCTCGATCTCACAGAGATCCACCTGCCTCTGTCTCCTGAGTGCTGGGATTAACCATGTACTAACATGCCTGGGTTAAAAATAAATCTTTTTTTTTCAAATGGATACATCTAGAAGAGACTGCTGATCGTATTTCTCCAAGCTTCTCTCTTTCCCACTCTCTACTGCCTCATGCCCACTCTGTCCTGTGCTCCTGGCTGTGATTCACCCAGTATTCTGTGCCATGGTACATGCTGACAGAGCGAACCATCGATTGGTTATGCCTAAAGTGATACTTCTGCTGCAGTCCTCATGTGACCCTCCTCCTCCCAGAGATATGGTGAAAATTCAGACTCTGCTTCAATGAGTTCCTAAAGGGACCAAGATTGTGCGGCCATCTTGCAGTGCTGATTCCCAGCACTACCTGGGCATGGAGCACACTTTATCAAATGAACTGCCCAATGTGCAGCCTGAAGCCATGTGGGACTGTTCAGGCTTAAGCTAAATGACAGTTAAATTCAATTCTTCCCACACACTAGTCATTCTGAGAGCTCAGGAGTCACCCCAGGCTCCTGTTGATATTAGAGAGGGCAGGGTAGAGTACATCCATCCCAGAATGCCCTCTTGTGCTACTGTGGGACAATGACTTAGCGGAGAAAGAAAATCTACTTGAAGATCACCAGATTTACATATCCTTATCTAATCAACCTGAAAACGATCTCTTTTCTCATCAGCTCTTCAGTGGTACCCGTCCATACCCCAAATTTGGGGGGAATCTAGATATTTCTCAAAGAATATTGATACATTATGTTGTACGTTTTACTTGGAGTCACTTTAGAAAAAATAATACGTAGCAGGATTGTCATGGCTGTGAAAAAAAGTGCCAGAATTTGATTGAAAATGTTTTATTATCCTCAGAAAATACATGTATAAGCCTAAAACTCTCAGGTCCCTTTCAATAAGTGCCCTTTCCCAGGCTTCCATGAATGCTGTGGGGTCTAGAGTCCATGGTCCCTGTCAGCAGATTGATCGTTCATATCCTTAAAAATCCTCGCATCCTATCCTCCCGTTTTCAGATGAACAAGGGAATTTAAAGTATTAATAAAAGAAAAAATGAGGATATATCATCTGTACTTAGTGCCTGGTAGTTGGGGCTGGCATTCCACTCACAGGGCATCCATTCTCTGCCTCTCGTTGGGCCGTAGGTGTCTATGGAAGTCACTGACCCATCATACTGACTTTCATTTCTTCTCACTGTTTCAGAGCTACATATGCTGTCATTAGATGCCACAAGAAATACACATGGACACATAAGGCTCAGAGCAAGTCTAAATGGAAGCAAATCGGGTTGTAACATTGACAAAGCAATATCTTTTGTGTCTGTGGTAGCTATCGATTACAGAATTCAGAAAATATAAGTAAGAGAAAAGGAAAGTAAAAATCACCCACAGTGAGCCTATTCAGAGATGCTGCCATAAACGTGGCAATCATAGAGCCTCGTTTTTCTGTGTGTATGATTTATAAAAATACACAACACTCTTGCAAAATCATTGACATTTTCCTGGACCCTTTCATAAAAATCAAAACCATTTCCAGTGGCAGAGTTAATATTCCATTGTATGGTAATTTCCAAATGAATTCGTTTGAATATGAATTGCTCAATATTTTATTATAAACCCAAGATGAACATTTTTATTGGAAAAAGTAGTAAGTTTCTGTACGATAACTTCCTACAGTAGAATACTGAAATGTCTTCAAAGATTTTAAGTCTTTTGATGTAAATTTTCAAGTTTACCCCCAAAGACTTTCTTGCATCCAAAAGAACAATTTATAATGTCAATCTCCCTGCAAACAAGGATGATGGCTATTTTATTAACCCAAGATGAACATTTTTATTGGAAAAAGTAGTAAGTTTCTGTACGATAACTTCCTACAGTAGAATACTGAAATGTCTTCAAAGATTTTAAGTCTTTTGATGTAAATTTTCAAGTTTACCCCCAAAGACTTTCTTGCATCCAAAAGAACAATTTATAATGTCAATCTCCCTGCAAACAAGGATGATGGCTATTTTATTCAAAGTTCCATTCACAGAACCTGGATTACTAAACACTTACTAGACCTTCAGTTGAAGAGAGGGGGAGTCCGTTCACCCCCTCCCCACCAGCTAGCTAATTTGTAAAATTGGTCCTTACTGTCAATTGATGTTGACTCTGGCTAAAAAGTACAACCCACGCAGAAATTAGCCTGTTCAAAATACTATGAAATTTATGGGAAATAAACAAGGAAGGTGACAACAGGCTTCCCATGTCTAATAAAAGTGTGGAGATAATGCAATGTGTTTATTAGAACCATTAGCTTTATAACAGTAGCCATTCTATTATTATGTTTTTATCTTCCATAGACTTTCACATACAGCTGTAATATACTAGATGCCGTCTTCTGTTTCTGGAATCTTTCATTTAGTAAAATGCCCATCTAGTTCATAACCATCTAGTTCATGTTCCATTTTTACCTAGTTAATGTGTCCATTACCATTGATGACTTCTGGGTTGTTTCTAGCATGGAGCTACATAACCTAGTCTAAGAAGAAACTGGCTATAGATTGTAACTTGAAGCTTCCTGTTTTGGCCATATGACTTTGTGCAGATTAGTCTCCCCAGATCTTGGTTTTCCCACTCCTGACAGCAGCGCCTGATTCTTGGGGATGTCGAGAGAAGCCCTTAAGCTAGTATGTATGAAGTACTTGGCACTAAACACAGCTCAACTGGCCGTTGATATTAGAGCCGCATTAACAACAGTGATGGAGGGGGGAGGGGTATGTTTATAGCGTTATGTTCTACGCTTCTACTTTATGGACTCAGTACTGCCTCCAAAGTCTGAGACAAGTGCATTCGGTGTTGCTGGACTTGCCACTTTAGGAAATCTTTCCCAAGGTTTATGGAGCTCACTTTCCACTTGCAGAAAATAAGACCCAGAGTTCCACAGCAAATGCATCTAGCATGCCAGAGACACAGGAAAATGCTGTAACTGGAGCTTTAACCAATGTGCCTCCATTTTCACACCAAAGTGTCAGGCTGTTTCCTGATGGTCATGCTGTGATGTTGCTGATGGTAGTGATCACCATGATGTTGATGGTGGGAGCTTGCATTAATGAGTATAAATTGGGGCTGTATGCATTTTTGCCTGGGATCTACTTATACCAACAGTGTACAAAGGTGCTATTCTTTCTAAGGTAGGTGTATTTTCCATCACATAGCTGAGAACTGCTTTAAAAAAAATCCACCCCTATCTGCCCAATAAACTCTTTGAGAATCTAGTCATACCACTCTTAGTAGAAGTCAGGGAGAACATTCCTGACAAATCAGCAGAATTGAAGAGGTAGCCAGACTAACATCAGATCCCAAACTTGATCTCCTATTTGCACTCTTTTTCAAGTCCAGTGAAGCACACCCCAAGCCACTAGGTTTTTGAATTTGCAGTTTGTTGGAGTTTATTTTTAAAGTCCTCTTGGAAAAATACCTGAGTGAAATCCTGCTTTCATTTTGTAAGATGAGATTTATTTTTGCCTGTGTTCATTAGCTCTCTGGTTGAGCACACGAAGAGGAATAAAACACAGCAGATTATTTAAATAAGTCATCTCACTGAGAGACATAAACAGTGCTGTTATTTAGGAGACTCATTGTCTGCGGGAAGCATCCAGCAACAAGTAATGTCATGGAATCAGAAGCTAAAACAATGATTAAAGTACACATGCAATAGCTCTGCAAAATTCACAAATGCAATTGTGTGGGTTTCCCAGGTCATCGTGGCAGATCCTGAAGATACAGAGATAAAAGGCCTTATGTACATGAACATTAGGAAAAGAGTAAGTTTCCTGAGTCACTGGCTTCTAAGTATCTGACCAGTAAAATGTCTGCTGGGCTGAGCTTCTTAACTCAAGGAAACAGAGGTTCAGCTCTGCAGACAGAAACAGAGAGGAAACTGAAGAAAGATCCTAAGAAGGACCTGGCCCGCAGTCCTTTCCAATTTCTTCTCAGAGCCTCCTAACTTTAACTGTGTAATTTGTCAGCAAACTAAAGAAAGTAGCTAGTGAGCAAAGGCACTGCAGTGCTTCCTCTGTCCTTCCGGGGTTTGGATTTGGCTACATTGATACATGACATGTCATTTAAGAGAGCCTTTGGGGAAACTGACCTAGTTGAACAGTCATGCCTTAATAAAAAGTTGAGGAACATCATACACAAATGTGAGATTTTCTTTAAGATGCTGACGATTGCTTGAATGTTACTATTTAGAGAAGAAATGAATGGTGTAGTAAGCAGGTAGCTTTATTGCAACCTGTTGATAACCAGGACAGCTGACAGTGACTGCAATGGTAGACTGAGCATGTTGATTCATGTCCCATGTGTCATGGATACAAGTGAAACCCCAAAAAACAACTCATTAATGACCACAAGCATCATAATCAAGATGCCACTGACATATTTATAGACTGAAGCTCAGAGAAGCCAAGCTCTTGTCCAAGGACTGTTGATAAACAGTGGATTTAAAATTCAAACTGACAATCTGATTCCCAAACAGAGACTGTGTGTGTGTGTGTGTATGTGTGGGTGTGGGGGGGGAGGGGGGCTGTCCAGTGAAGCCAGAAGAGGGTGTCAGATCCCTAGAGCTGGAGTTACAGGCAGTTGAATGCTGCCTGACATGGGTACTGGGAACTAGATTCTGGTTCTCTATAAGATCAGCACATGAGGGGCTGGAGAGATGGTTCAGTGGTTAAGAGCACTGGCTATTTCTACAGAAGACCTGGGTTTGGTTCCCAGTACCCACATGGTGGCTAACAACCATCTCTAACTCCAGTTCTGGGGATCCAACACCCTCTTCTGACCTTTGTAGGCATTGCATGACACAGGTGCCCTTGTGTACATGCAGGCAATACACTTATAAAATTATATATATATATATGTATATATCATCAAGTGTTCTTAAATGCTGAGCCATCTCTCCAGTCCCCACTGTAAACTTTTAAAATATACATCCCATTAGTAAAAGAGTTTGAGAAAAATCACATCATCACACTTCTTAATAATTCATACTAAATTGTTAGTAATGCTTATTATATATGCTAATAAACTATATGCATTATGTAAATACAAAAGATAAACATTTTTAATGAATGAACTAAAATGTTTAGATTTAAATGTTTTTAAAAATTACTTTTTACATGTATGAGTGTATTGCCTGCATGTATGTAAGTACGCTCGCATCATGCAATGCCCAGGGAGGTAAGAAAAGGGCATTAAATTATAATCTATTCCAGTGTCAATCTATAGTTGCTAGTCAACAAATGTTGCATTTTTTGAAAGACATCTGTTTAAAGTTTACTAAAACTCAGTTTAAAACCTCTGAGAACTGGGCTGATGTGATATTCAGCAGGCAAAGATGTCTGTTATCAGACTGATGACCTGAGTTTCATCCTGGAGCATGGAAGAGAGAATCATTTCCCTTCCTGCAGATTGTCCTTTAACTTCTGTGCATGTGTGTGTGCATGCATGCATGCATGTGTGTAAAATAAATAAATTAAAAAGAAAAGCTCTCTGATAAAGGATTAGACAGGCTTTCAAGATGATTTATAAAATTTTAAAGGTTTTTTTTATCAAATCAAACAAGTAATATAATTTTAGATCACACAATAAAACAATTCTTTCCCAAAACCATTTCAATTTTCAAGTCATTTTCTATATAACATTAATTTTTGTAATGAAGTTTGCCTTCCCATTTGTGTGTGTGTGTGTGTGTGTGTGTGTGTGTGTGTGTGTGTGTATACATGTGGAGATCAGAGGTCAACTTCAGATGTCATTCCTCAGGAGCTGTCCACCTTGTTTTCTGAGACAGGGCTGTCATTGGCCTGGGCCTCAATGATTAGGCTACGTTGACTATACACCAAGCTATCCAGACATCCCCCTTCCTCTGCTTCCCAGTTCTAGGATTACAGGTGCACAGCATCAAACCTGGCTTGGGCTTGAACTTGGGTCCTCATGCTTGTGCAGCACACTTTGTGGATCGAGCCATCCCCTCAGCCTCCATCCTTGGTATTTGTGTTTTGAAAACTGATGGTTTCAAGCCGTTGAACTAACATCTAAATATATAGTCTTCATAGGATATGGTTTGGATCCATATATCAAACAGTTTTTTCCATGCTGGCTTCCGGATGCGCCAGAAGATGTTTTTGTCTTTAATCTCATACTATGGAAGTGTTGGCTCTTTTGCATTTGACTTATCCACCAGCCACCTTGAGCAAAGCTGGAGGGGAGGCTGGGGGGGGTGGGCTTTAACAGCATCATGACTTGTTCTTTCCTTGGATCCTGTTATTTGAGGGAATGAGTGGCGATCTCACTGTTATATACTGGGTAAATTTCACAGTTTGATAAGAAAAGTACTTTGGTATCAACAACAATGACAACAAAATGTTCTTGGCTTGGGTATATGGCTCAGTTGACAAAGTACCTGCCTTGCAGCAAAAGGCTGCATTTGATCCTCAGAACTCACATAAAAATGCTAGGTATGGTGGGGAGGCAGAGATAGAAAGATGCCTGAGGCCCATCAGCCAATCAGCCTAGCCTAGCAGGTACCCTGTCAGAGAGAGTCCCTGACTCAAAGAAGATAATTGGCCTTCCTGAGAATGGCATGCAAGGTTGACCGCCAGTGAGCACACACACGCACACACACACACACACACACACACACACACACATGCAAGCACGCACTTAACAAAAACTGCTGGATAGCAAAAGTGAGGCTCAAGCCATTCAGTCAATAAGCAGTTTTCCAAAAGACTTCAAGTATATTCTGAGCAAATGGAACTCATGGTATTGGGAGCTGAGGCTCAGCGTGATGAGGTGGGGACATTACCTTGTTATCATTAAACCTGTTCACTGGTGTTCCCTGCCTTAGCTCCATCCACTACTACCCCAGAGTCAGAGCACAAATGACTTTAAAAAATTGCTCCTGAATTATGAAAATAGCAGGCCTGTCTGTGTGCAGTGGTAGAAATGTCAGTATCAGAAAACTTTGTACCCACCGGCCAGCTGTTAGTGGCCACATAGGGTTCCATCAGCCTCAAGCAAACACTGTGTGCCTCTCTATGGAATTGCCCTAATCAAGTCTCAGAACCAACATTGTTACATTCGTGTATATTTTAATTTTTTAATATTTATTATTTGCTTATTTGTTTGCTGTGTGTTTATATGTGTGGATGTGCCATGTTACACATATGGAGGTCAGAAGTTAAGTTATAAGAATTAGATCTGCCCTCCCATTTTGTGAGTTCTAGGAATCAAATTCAAGGCATCAAGGTTTGGCTAGTTTACCATTACCCATTGAGCCATCTTGCTGGCCTTCATAGATTTTTTTTAATTATTTTTATTTATTTATTTTTATTTTATGTGTATGAGTATAATGCCTGCATGTGTGTAAGTGCACCTGTGTTGTGTAGTGTCCGTGGAGGACAGAAGAGAGTATCAGATCCCCTAGAACTGAAGTTACAGACAATTGTTAGCCACTATATGGGTGCTGGGAATGGAACCTGGGTGTTCTGCAAGAGCAGTCAGTGCTCTTAACTGCTGAACCATCTCTCCAGCCCACTTCATAGGTATTTTGATAAAAATTTCCAAAATGGAAAAACCTATTTTTCAACTACAACTCAGGATATTATTTTTGTATCTGAAAAGTTAGTGACTTCTTAATATCAAATACACTGAATTTCCCACAGATATTTTCAGATTGCTTCACTCAAATTAGAAAATTAGATTCTAAGTAAAGTGTATATATTGTGGCTCTCTTGGGGGGGGGTTATCACATAGCCTAGGTTGACCTCAAAATCACTACAGAGGTCTAGATAATCTTGACAGGTGTGCTCCACCATGCCTGGCTTATGAGGTGATGGGATGGAACCCAGGGCTTGGTGTGTGCTAAGCAAGCACTCTCCCCACTTAGCTATATCCCCAGCCCTAATATGGCTCTTAAACACCACTCAATCTTTCGGTGTTGTATGGCCTCCCTCACCTCTAGTTTTATGTTTACTTCTGGGTGTTTACGCAGCTGAGGATACTGCCATTCATCTTGAGAGTTTCCCAGTCTGATTTTGCTGGTTCCACTCCTTGACATTACCTAATGTGGTCATTATCATTCCCCAGAGATTGGTGCTGGGAC
Source organism: Nannospalax galili (assembly GCF_000622305.1). Lineage (NCBI taxonomy): Eukaryota > Metazoa > Chordata > Mammalia > Rodentia > Spalacidae > Nannospalax > Nannospalax galili. The sequence goes on from NW_008332583.1 coordinate 1,335,665, forward strand.
CTAGTGATTCTCAGGTGCACACTGGAGGGGCATCTGCACTGTGTCCACTGTCCAGTCATTCCTTTCCTCTCTTTACAGAATGTTAATAACATCTGTGACAATTGCCCAAGTCTGTTAATTTATTGGGGGTTGCAACTGGCTGATAGCCTACTCCTGTTGTGTATTATCTGGAAGAAGTTTATAAAGAGAAAGTCTCTCATCAATTATTTATGGTGTAGGAAAGACACACACACACACATGTGCGTGTGTGCACGCTCACCCCCCCCAAGCTTGCTGCTTCCCCTTTATTTATATAAGCAAAGTAATGAGTCAATTCTTTTGCTGTTTTGGAAGCAATCAGTTGTTTTCTGTTTTGTTGGGGGTAATGTAACATAAATATATTTGACATTACATCCTGTGGAGTCATTAGTTGTTTGATTCTCAAACTATGACAGTGGGAGCCTCCTCTAATCAGTGCCTGAGTCCCTTTAACAAGATCTCCACAGCCCTTGATAGCTTCCTTAATTTCTGCCGGGAGAAGGGTCATCATTTATAGTTCATGCCTCAGGCATGGAACAGTGTATTGCACCAAAGAGCGCTGGCTCATTTTTGTTTGAAGTGGCATTCGGAGACCACAGTCCAGCAAGCATTTCCATTTTTAGCTTTGGTTTATTGTCTGTTTTTCCAATGTGCATGTACGTGTGTGTGTGTGTGTGTGTGTGTGTGTTCCCCCATATCTCTCTCATAAAGTATTGTGTCATTTATGCATTACTCTGCCTCATATTTTTCAATCAACAATATCTTCCAGCAGTCACTCTGTATCCCACATCTACAGATCTAGAGCTATCCCAGTCTTTTACATAATTGTATTGTACTCTATTGTGTAGCAACAGCGTAGCTTATGTAAACCACCTGCAGTGATGAACATCCTTGCTACTCTAAATACTTCAGTGAGAAGCCTTTTGCATACTCTAAACTTTCTTCACCTAATTCTAGAAATGTGACTGACAGGTTAAGGAAACTGCCTAGGGTCCCCTTCTAAGATGAGATTAAAGCACCACATCAGGCGGTTCAGTGGCAGAGGCCAGATTTGCAATTTCTGCATCCTCTAAAGCCTTGGACCTGATGTTCTAGCAGAAGTGCTGCTGACCTGAAGCTCAGATCGAGGTTTGCTCAGCATCGAGTTAATAAACATAAGGCGCTTTGCTGATTATTTCTTGATAAATGCAGTTTTAGGAAGAAGTCAGTTTCTAAAATTTGGCTACACCTGAGAAAACAACAGGAGTTCTTAGGCTGCAGGGTTTCCAGCTACGACACAGACTAGCACTGACCCTGTGTCGGGGCAGGTTGCAGCATGAGCTGCTGAGGTCCTCTAGCAGGCCTTACAGATGGATCCGTTAGATCACTTTTGTACCATAGCTCCATTTCTATCAGTATTCTTTCTGGAAATAACAATATTTGGAAGAAATAAAAGAATGTATTATTGGGAAAATGATAGTCTGCATCATGTAGAGAACTTCTAGAATCTGATGCTTATAAAACAAAGATGGTTTCCCAGGCTGCTCTTCCTGTAGCCCAGAATTTGGCCCTTTGCTTTTCAAATTCTATGTATCCTTCCAGTAAAGGAACTGTGACCATGCTTCATGGCGGGATTTGCCCCCATAAAGTCGTTGTCTCCTTTGGTACCTCCACTGAAAACCGTAGGCCAGAATTTACCTTTCATTTTACCAGACACTAAGTGAAACGTTGGATGTGAACTTGTACCATGAATACCGAGTGAAATGGCAGCTCCAGGGACTGGAGAGAGAACTCAGTGGCTAAGAGCACTGACTACTCTTCCAGAGGACCCAGGTTCAGTTCCCAGCGCCTACATGGCAGCTAATAACTGTCTGTAACTCCAATTCCAGGGAATCTGAAGTCCTTTTCTGGCCTCCTAGGGCATTGTACATATGTGGTTCACATACATAAAGGCAGGCAAAACACTCATATACATAAATTAAATATAATTGGCAGCTCAAAAAGGCATGGTCTCTGCTTTTTAAAATTTCCAGTGAATTCTCAGTTTAGTAAAATACTTAGCACATATGAAGGCTCCATCAATAGTTGAACAGGTGAGTAGTTGGACAGCTAATTGGGCTCCAGAAGTTTTGGGGGTGTTTTGTTGTTGTTGTTGTTTTCTTTTAGTTTTTTTTCTTTTACTCTGTGCATGGGAGGGGATATGCACCTGTGTGTATGTGGGTGCATGCATAGTGTAAGAGTGTGTGTGTATGTATATGTAGGTATATATATATATATAATGTGTGTGTGTATATACACACACACATGCACACACACAAACACACACTTATATATGGGTACATGCACAGTGTGAAAATACATATACATACACTCGTATATGGATGCATGCACTGTGCACGTGTATATGGAGTCCAGAAGAGAGCACTGGATGCCCTTTATCACTCCTCACCTTATTCACTTTAGACAGGGTCTCTCACTGAACCAGGAGCTCTCCATTTCAGCTAGACTGGCTGCCAGTGAGCCCAAGGGATCCTCCTGTCTCTACCACACAGCACGAGGTTACAGGCACATGTGACCATGCCTGTCTTTTTATGTGTGTGGCAGGGATTCAAACTTAGATCTAATGCTTGTGCCACAAGTGCTGTTACCCGCTGAGCCATTTCCTTCCCTGGCTCCAGAAATGTGAACATAAATCCCAACGTTCAATTTTAGAGGTACTGCATGAGAACCTGCTGTATAATGAAATTGCCAGATAAGAGAAAGGCCTTTCCCCTTCCCTTCCTCCTGCCTTCTTTTTTGTCTTTCACATTTGACAATCCTCTGCCCTCCTCTGATTTCTCTAGCCAGTGATCCAAAGTGATGCCTCTCTCTTCCCCACCCTTGCCAAAGCTTGACTTTCTGAATATAGCAGACTTCAGTTGAGGGCTGAGAGAAAAGGAAGCATTAGGGTAGAAATGACTAGAAAATGGCATCAGCCTTTGAAGACTTCTAAGACTCAGAAATCCCAACCAAATGATGGCTATGGGGACCAAATGAGGATGAATTTTAGTAAAGAAGATCAGGTAAGGCCTGATCTGGTCCCCTGATGTTTTATAAAATCAATGAAACGAGGTTCTAAAAGGCAGTCTCTGAGACACAGAGCTCAGTGCATTGCCTCTGGTGTCCTCTGGCCTTCCTGGCTTTGGATCCTTGCTTGTATGGAGCACTTGGGTCACTCCAGCCACCAGCTGACTCTCATAATCCCCCTCCCTTGTGCCGTGGCTCCCTGTAGTAACTGGCTTCCCAGTTGTTTGTGGCTCCTAGAATTTACTGTGCCCTTTTCAAATTTGCCTCACTTTGTCCCCCTTTTCACTTCTGTTCTGGGATTCCTCACTGCCTGTGTGGAGGGCATACCCAACTTCAAATCTGCTTCTTTTTAATTTTTTTTGAATTTTTGTGCATTTCATACAAAACATTATGATCATACATAGACCCCCTTCCCCTGTCTGCACCTCTCCAAAGCCCCCCTGCCAAATTTCTTGTGTTCTGTCATATATGTTAAGTCCTATCAAGTCAAATGTCCCTTGGTGTGAGTCCATCGAACAGAGCCTGACCAACCTATCCAGCATCACTCCCTTAAAGAAGACCAACTCTCCCTCACCCAGCAGTGATCAGTTGCCAATAGTTTCTCAGCTAAGGTTGGGGCTTCTTACCCATTTCCCTGCTCCTATGCTGGGTTTCTATCTGGTTTGAGTTTGCCCGAGTCTTGTGCACGCCATCACCATTGCTGTGAGATCATATGAGCAAGCTGCTCCCTTTCTTGAGGTTTTCTTTTCTTTTTATTTTATTTATTGAGTGCCTGTGTGTGTGCTTCCTTTTATTTTATTTATTGTGTGTGTGTGTGTGTGTGGAGAGAGAGAGAGAGAGAGAGAGAGAGAGAGAGAAATGGAGGTGATGTACACTATGTGTGTGTATAAGCCAAAGGAGAGTGCCAGGTGTTCTGTTATCTGTCGTACTTTGAGACAGTCTCCCAGTGAACCTGGAGCTAGGCTGGCAGCCAGCAAGCCCCAGAGATCCTCCTGTCTTTACAGATCCTCCTGTCTTCACAATGCTGGGGTATAGGCACATGTGATTGTGGCCAGCTTTTTGTGTGGGTGCTATGGATTTAAGCTCGGCGCTTATGCTTTTGCAGAAATCATTCTTACCTGCTGAGACATTTCACCAGCCCCAAAATCTGAAAGAAGGTGGTGTGAAACAGCTTCCATATTTTTACATAGAACTGTATGCAGGAACTCATGTCCTGACATAGCCTCTACTTCCTCTTTATAGATTCACTGCTCTGCGTCTGACAGCAGCCAACTCAGCTGCAGAAGGGCTGATGCCTTTGTCTGTTGTGAGCCCTCAGGGCAGCAGAGATTCTCAAGAGAGGATAAGCCTCTTGGTTGTGTTATGTGATTGCAGTAGTGTGTGTCCTCTCTGCCCTCCAATGACATGACTGTCTGGCCAATAAGTCTCATCCCCATCATCTCACAGAATCAGAGATCAGCAAGCAGATTGGACTACAATATGCTTCAGACCAACCTTTGTGTAAAAAGGTATAAACTGCATCCTAAGAGATAGATCAGGACTAATGCTTATTGATTCGTACTTAACGGCCAAGCCCTAGGATAAGTTGTATATGCAGCCAAAATGCATTGTATGACTACAAACATACATCATATATATACATATATACATCAGGGACACTTATCCAAGATATGTTTGATTCATTAATGAATTCATCTATCCATACAGCTACTAGCTTTTTATTCATTAATAAAATAAATTTCTTTAGCACATTAATAAAAGGACTGGAAGGATGGAAAAGTGGTTCCAATAACAGTAGAACCTAAAATATTTGTATTGGCAAAAACAAAAAGTACAAAATTGGTGGGGCTGGAGAGATGGCTCAGTGGTTAAGAGCACTGGCTGCTCTTGCAGAGGACCTAGGTTCGGTTTCCAGCATCCACATGACAGCTAACAACTGTCTGTAACTCCAGTTCCAAGGGATCCATCCTCCTCTGGCCTCCTCAGGCATTGCATGACACAGCTGCACTTAACATACAAGCAGTCAAAACACTCATACACATGAAAAGTTAAAAATAATAAAATTAATTTGCTACCTGATATGCCAAATTAGTCAAAGTCTCCAGGTCAGTAAACGTAAAAGTTGTGGGGTTATATTTTGTCTACCAGATGGAAATAATTTATTAATATTCTGGATCTTTACCAATGTAAAAATGCCAGTCAAACTTAGTGTTCATCTAGAATAACATGACCTATGACACAGTTAGCTTTTATCTTTATTTTCAAGTTTTAGATACTTTTGCTTAATACATTATCCAATATAATCTGTAAGAGCTTAAGATGAAATATCCATGTTCTTTCTTTCAAGATAAGCAATAGCTAGGCCTTTAAGAAAAACCACCTACGCACTAAGGATCTGAATGCTACATCCCAGGCACTTTGCAGCCAGTGAGTTAAGAGTGGAAGAGACTCACACCCAGCCCTTAGGGCCACATTCCAACAACACACTAGCTCAAGGCGGGAACTGAGAGTATCGAGCTCTGCCTGGATGTTCTGAGAAGACTTTCTGAGGGTGCATCCTTTTGAGTCTGGCATTAACCATGGGAGAAGAGATAGACGGGAATGCCCTCAAGCTTGTCCTGGAGCTCTACATGGAGACCATCTGAGCCTGAATCATCAGTATTTCTCAGCTGTTAGATTCAGTAAGAACTCTAGACCTTATAGATAAGTTTTCTTGGGACTTTGATTTTAGTTCTTCCCAGAAATAAATTACATAAGGAGAAAAGGATGTAGAATCAAGGAGAGATGAGGAACATACAGGATGCAGGAGAGGAGGAAGGAAGGGAAGGTAGCTTCCAGTACGTGCCTGAACTACACCATGGGAGCTGCTACATTTTCAAGGATTTGTGAGTCTTCTGATGTCACATCAGTAGCTTGAACCCCATCCTAGCATAAATATTCAGATCATGGAAAGATTGGAACTAAAGTCAGGGATTTTCCATCCCCTGCAGAGATCTGCTTCCTAAACCTTCACCAGCATGTCACTGAAGCTTCCTCCAAAGAAATAGAAACCATGCATTTACTTTTCTAAAATACTTACTTTTATTTTATGTGTATGTATGTATTGCCTACATGTATGTAAGTACATCCATGTCATGCAATGCCCACAGAAGTCAGAAGAGAGCATCGGATTTCCCTGGAACCGGAGTTATGGACAGTTGTTAGCTGCCATGTGTGTGCTGGTAAACAAACCCAGGTCTTCTGCAAAAGCGGTCAGTGCTCTTAACTGCTGAACCATCTCTCCAGGCCCCAGTTTTTTTTTTGTTTTTTGAGAGCACACTTAAATTCTTCTCGTCTCCACCAATTATACAGTTCTAAATTGGAATAAAGTACCAGGGACCCTAGGTGTAGTGCAGTGGACTGTGGTCACCCTTGGTTCCACATGAATCCCTTCTCAGTAAGAAAATGCTGCTAAAGATGAACACTGCAGTGCATAGCCACCCCATCCTTTTCTTGTAGAAGCTCTCTCCTACCATCCCCAAACCTGCATCACTATACCTTTTTCTCAAGCCTAGTTCATGCATAACAACAATCTGAGTAGTTTATGCTTTCTGGATAAGGGCAGCTCTCAACCGTCATCAGAAAGCTGCTTTTTACAGCAGATGGAGACTACTACATTGAACCACAACTTGTCAAGATGCAGAGAATAAGTGACTGTGCATGTGCCCAACCACAAGTGGGACGGTTATAACACAACCCTATACCCAAGGCTCAGGGAACATTCTGAAAGAGGAAGTGGAATCATTTCATAAGAGCCAGTGGACCGGGAGGACTGCTGCCAGATAGTGTCTTCTGAACATGACAGGGATGTTGCACCCATGAATTCTCAACAGTATGGTTACCCACCAAGGCCACACTAGCTGACATGCCAACATGGATGGGGGAAATGTTCACAAAACCCCCTACCCTAGTTGAAGAGCTGTACGCAGTCAATAGCTGCTGAAGGGAAAGAGGAGTTAATTTTCTTCAGGGATAAGCCCCCCATAGGACTCTCAAGCCTAAAGAGTCAGCCCTAACTCCCATGTACATTCAAGGAACACCAATTAGCAAGTCGTGTGTGTGTGTGTGTGTGTGTGTGTAAGTATAAAAGTAATACAATATTAAATATAAAACAGCAAGGTGATAATTATAGAAGACAGACATGCATTTGAGAGGGGGATGTGGCGGGGGTGAAAATGATGTAAATACAGTGTACTCATGCATGCATGCAATGTACTCATGTATGCACTTCTAAAGAAAAGAATACATCTTGTCTTGGCCTGGGGAGATAGCTCAGTCAGTAAATTATTTGTCCCAAAATCATGAGAACTTGAGTTCAATCCCTAAAACCCATGTTAAAAAAAAAAAAAAAAAAAAAGCCTGATGTGGTAGCACACACTTGTAATCCTAGCCCTGGGGAGATGGAAATAGACAGACCCATCTGGGGCTTGCTGGCCAGCCAGCCTTGCCTACCTCCAAGCTCTAAGCCAGAGAGACCCTGTCTGAGCAAAATGGTGGGCAGTGCCTCCACACACATGTTCACACATGTGACATTCATCTGAGCATACACATACACATAAAAATCTGGTCTATATTTTACATTTAGAATTTGGAGACTATTCAGCACATACTAAAGAGAATAGGAAATGTCCTTTACCCAGGTTTGATTCCCAGCACCCACATAGCGGCTATGAACCGTTCTTAACTCCAGTTCCAGGGGAATCCTAAGCCGCCTTCTGGCCTCCATGGCATTGCACGACATGGGTGCATTCACATCCATGCAAGCAATACACTCATACATAAAATAAAAATAATAAAATATTTTTTAAAAAGAAATGTCCTTTAAATTCTTGTTACAGTGCAGCACAGTGATGTTCACTCAGCAAGTATGTCTTCAAGTAGCTTTCAGTTATGTGCGCCAGAAATGTTTGTAAAGTGTCCAGGGCTGGGGGTTATAGCTCAGTGTTAGAGCAACCTTAAGCATTCATGGGGCCCCAGGTTTGATCCCCAGAAACACACAGAGAGAGAGAGAGAGAGAGAGAGAGAGAGAGAGAGAGAGATATGGGGGTTCTATACTTATTAATACCCCCAGACATGCCCAGTATGATAGGGACAGAGTCATCCATATTTTCTACAAAGAGAAAGCTGGTGTAATACAGACATTAATTAACATTAATGCATGCTTAGACTATGTTATAGATGATGCCTTTATAGATCTCTCTCTCCCTCTCTCTCTCTCTGTGTGTGTGTGTGTGAGAGAGAGAGAGAGAGAGAGAGAGAGAGAAAGAGAGAGAGATACTTTATCATTTTAGAAAAGTTTTAGGGTTCCAGAAGAATTGAGATGAAAATAGAGAATTACATATACTTAGTACCACCCATCCCAATACAGTTTCCCCCATTATTGAAAAATACAAAAGCACACCAATGGTGTAATAAACTCCCAAAGTCAGGGAATGAGGGAGTTAGAGAAAGGAAGTCTGATTCAGGCACTAAAAGAAGCCATCAGAGAAAAATGATGTCAAATACCATCTTCGTGGACAAGTGAGTGACGCTGAGCCAAGTGAGGAAGGTGAAGGGAGAAGACGGACGTCTACATAGCATGTGTGGCCACAGAAAGAACAGATCCGTGCAGGGTGCACTAGCTGGAAAATGCAATGTGAACAAATGTAAGTTAACCAAGCAGAGGAAGAGTGTTGGAGACTTAACATCAAAAGCTTACCACTTCCTGATTATAAATCAATATTATAAGAGGAGAGTAGTAGCATCTTCAGTGAGGTTCAGTATGGTCTAGGGAGTGATCATGTGCTCACCAATACAGAAAATATACACTGATTGTCCACCCATAACACATGTGATTTCACTCAGCTGGAACAAGGCTCCCCCTTGCCACTGAATCCAAGAAGAGCCCAAATTGTTTCTCTGTCAGATGGAACAAGAGTAAATAAGTTACTGATGCCTTTAAAATATGAACAGTAGATTTTAATAAAAAGATTTTAATATTTGAGGTATCATTTATAGGTGCAGACAGTATACATCTGGATACTCTACCTGGCTAGTGTTGCCAGTGACATGGGATAGTGGAGTTCAAAAATACTGAACTTTTTCTCTCCTGCTTCTGAACTTCAGGATAACCTAGATGGCAGGATTCTCTGTTCTTCCCTGGGCATGCTCAGACCTACATTGTACCCAATGCTGTCTTTATAAAAATACTGTGTGTGTGTGTGTGTGTGTGTGTGTGTGTGTGTGTGTGTGTGTGCGTGTGTGCAGGTTGTAGGTGTTGGGTGTCTCACAGAACAAGGAGCTCACTTATTTGGCTAGACTGCTGACCAGCCAGCCCCAGGGAGCCTCCTGTCTCTGCCTCTCCAGGGTTGTGGTTATTACGTAGGTGCTGAGGACCAAATTCAGGTCCTCATGCTAATAGGGCAAGCTAGCTCCCCAGCCACTTCATCTTTTTAGAGAAGTTTTGGAAGCACAGAAGGATTGAGCAGAAAGTATGGCATTGCTGTACCCTTAGCACCCACACCCACACCCACACCCACACCCACACCCACACCCAAGGCTGTATTCCGTTACTCCCATCTTGCATTAGCGTGCTGCGATTGTTTGCTGTAGTTGATGAACTGCTACCATCTGTTATCATTAGCTAATGTCCGTAGTTTTCAAGGGTCTGCACTTACATTTTTACCACTTCCCAGTTTCAGAACACCCCCAAATTTGGTCCCCATTTAATCTCTTTGCTTTTCTTAACCTTGAATGGAGGTGGTTAGAATAATCAATCAGTATTTCTATATAACTCCAAATACCCAGCAGCCTAAGCTTGTAGAGTGAATGCCAATCAATTGTACTTCTGTCACTGCTTGTGAATGACAGAACAAGGTTCTTATCTAAATTGATTTCAGTAAACTCACGGTCATCATTGTGAGGTGTCACATCAAAGAAACTTGCACAGTCTTTACATAGACGAGATTCGGATTCTTGGTGGGTTTTACCCTATTCTCTGGAAATAATTGCTACTGATAAGTTCTCCCTTAAGCCTTCTGAGCCCCAAGATGGTGACTGCTGATTAGCAACGTCCTCTGTTGTTGAGCCACACTTTTTAATCTTAGCTGCAATCAAACACAACTGTCACCTCCTTTCCATCCCCGGTGATTATTTTTGGAAACTGCCCAGTTGCACATGCTCACTCTGAGATCTGCACCTAGAAACTAGCAAAAGAAATTCTGTTTTTTGTGTCTTTTTGAGATAGGGTCTCCCTGCAGTCACAGGTGGCCTGGAACTTGCTATATAGACCAGACTGGCCTCAGTTTCACAGAGATCCACCTGCCTCTGCCTCCGAAGGGCTGGGATTAAGGCACATGCCACCACGCCTGGCTGCAAAAGAAATTCTTGATGTTTCCTCCAAACAGGCCCCACATTTTCTCTTTACATGCCGTCTCTGCATTACAGGATGCCCTCCTGATCTCTTTCTCACCTTCTCTACCTCCTTCCTCTTCTCCAGGTTTTTTCTGTCTCTGTGACCTGAGATTCCATTCTATTCCAGACCCTCTTCTCAGATGTCACAGCTTGCACAAAACTCTATCCTGATTACACAGTGACCCCAGGACCCTTCCTGTGTCTGCTCTCAGATCATGCCACTCTTCTGTGCAGAATATTTGAATGGCTTCTCAGTCTGATTTGAATTGAACCCTCGCACATTGGCATGCCTGGCCTGTGCCACATTGCGCATTTTCTGCCCTTTGTAACCTTGTGCCCTCTTCTCCATGATCATGTCCTTCTCTCTCCTAATGATCCTGCAGTGCAGGCTTTTGATTCACTAGTCGTAGATTCTGTAAGTATAGTCTATGTACCCACAGGGGTCTGCAAGGCAATTTTGCTTTGTGGCTTTCCAGATCACCCTGGTCTTTTTTTTTTTCCCCTGTAGCTCCAGCTAGCCTGGAGTTCACCATGAGAACCAGGCTGGCCTCAATCTCACAGAGATCCATTTGCCTCTGCCTCCCGAGTGCTGGGATTAAAGGCATATACCACGATACCTGGTACCATTTTATTTTCAACGATGGTGCAAGAGTAGTGTTTAGGAAAGATGCCGCTGCCTTAGCACCATCCAGGGCACTGGTACCAAACCCTATGCATAGTCACTGTGTTACTCACGACACGCACTAGATGCTAGAGAGTTGCCATGTTCACTCAGTCTTCTTCGTGCAGCAGTAGGAATTATTTAACTTTTGATGCTTGAGTGAACACAGTTCTCATATTATGCACAGTAGAAATGGAAAATATATAAAGCAGTTACATCATATGACCCTCACAGGAAGGGACTTGAGTGACTGAGCTTTCAACTGAACTTGCCTCTTTCTGTTTAATGAACCATCATTCTTAAAATTTTATAGGTGTATCGTCATTTGTACACAAGGACAGGTTTCATGAAGAAACTTTCACTCAGGTGTCTCTTGTACATCGACCATACCCCCCATTCCTTCACCTTTCTCCCCTTTCTCCCACTTTTTCCACTGATTTCATGTCAGATAGGTAGACTGATAGTGATTGATAGGTAGATTGATATAACATACATAAACTGTATTACATACATAATATATGCATAAATATACAGGCATATATTCTATACATAGATGACTTTAGGTTTATTTGTCATTACTAGAGTCCATATGAGAAGATAGGAGATACTGGTTTTTTTTCTGAGTCTGGCATATTCCACTTAACATGATGATCTCCAGTTCCATTCAGTTCCCCCCGAATGACATCATTTCATTCTTCTTTATGGCTGCGTAAGTCTCCATTGTATGTTGATGTGACATGGTTCTTTATCAGTTCATCTGGTGGACAAGTGAGCTGGGTCTGTAACTTGGTGATGGTGAATTATTTTTGGAAACTGCCCAGTTTTGCACGCTCACTCTGAGGTGGTAAATAGTGCTGCAGTCAACATGGATGTACATGTATTTCTGTAGTGTGCTGACTTGGACTCCTTTGGGCATATTCCCAGGAGAGGCATAACTGGATTGGAGAGTAGTTATATTTTTAGTTTTTGGAGAAGCATTCATATTGATTGGAGCACAGTTTTTAATGGAAAGAACTGACACAAAAGCTAAAAGATAAATTGAAGTATTTCACAGATATTTTCTAGAAATCAATGAAAGGGGAATTTTATGAAAATAGCTGGCATTGTACTTTGTCCATGTTAGAATTTAAGATTCCATAAACGAGTTTCCTTTATCATTTGCAGACTTTTTGGTGATATTCATAGTGATATTAAGTAATATGACATATTATTGTATAATAAAATTTGTCAGCATTTGGAATACTTACATGACTCAGTGAACAAATTTTGTACGACTGATAGAGTTCTTTACCTTGCATGGGTCTTTCAAAGAGTCTCACTGTGATTGAGTATAAGTTTATTGATGTGATTTCCAATTTTATATTTCTACCAACTTGTAAGAGAATACCACCCCTTGAGCCTTAGCTCTCCAACAACATATCCATAGGAGTCCAGAATCTGTCCACACACATCAGCCATAGCAACATCTGGTAACAGATTGAATGCAGAAACCGATCTGAGAACCCAACGGTCCTCTTTTCATCTCTTAAATAGAAATAGATTTGCAGTACTAGATTGTTCCCAATTTTTTCACTATTGACTTGGGCTGGAGAGATGGCTCGGCAGTTAAGAACACTGGTTGTTCTTGCAGAAGACCTGGTTTGAATCCCAGCACCCACATGGCAGCTAACAACTGTCCGTAACTCCAATCCCAGGGGATCTAATAGCCTCTTCTGACCTCCACGGGCATTGCATGACATGGGTACACTTACCTACGTGCAGGCAATACATCAATACACATAAAATAAAAATAAAAATAATCAACAAATATTTTTAAATATATTTTAAATATATGATTATTTTCATACAGTATATTTTTTAGGTTAACTTATTATTTTTAATGAATTAATGAACATTTTAGACCATCCAGTTTTAGTATCAGCTACAGTAGTCACCAAGAAATACGACACATCTTACGTAATATAGGCTGCTTGGAGACCTCAGCAATGTTTAATATTATGAAGAGACTCAGAAGCAGAAGAACAAGGACTTTGTAAAGGCTAAAACAGTTCTTGAGGAAGCCTTTGATCTGAGCCTCCGGGTTGGACTGCCTGACAAAAGAGTCTCAGTGACTACAGCCTGAGTGTCTCTAAAGTAGAAGAAAATTTTATTTTTAAAAATTGTGATTTAAAACCCATCAAGTCCAATTTGTGCTGCTCACAAAGTTGGGTGGGTAAGTAAAGGAGGGTAGATCTGGGGGCAGTTGGGGAGAGGAAGGCGAATATTATCAAAATATGTTGTATGAAATTCTCAAAGAAGAAAAATGAGGAAGAAAAAAATAAATTAAAAAAACTGTAATAAAATACAGATTGTCTTCAAGAGCAGGACACTCGTCCTTGGAGAACCCAAATTCACAGTGCTCTGTGCGGGGTCCACCTCTTTCCTATCTCTTCCCTTCTATCTTCTTTCTACTTTGTCCCTATCTTTACATCATTATATTATTTTTGAGGTGGTGGAGATGGACCCTTGGGCTTGCAGTTACCAGGCAAGTTCGACATCACTGAGCTACCTATACCTGAGCATTTCAGCCCATCCTCAGCCCAACAGCCCTGAGTCATTCTTCAGGTTTCTTTAAACCTGTTCTGTTCCTCTTCTGATCACTGGTTTCTGAGAGTCCTGTCTTCATCAAGGTTTATTCCTTGTCTCTGAGACTGATTCTTTTTAGTACTATAACTTTTTTTGGTCATATCATCTAGCTGTCCTCTGTCTCTTTATTCTTTTTCTTGTGCAAATAGGTTTTCAGAAATAATTTCTGTTACTTAATGATTTAAAATTCAGACTCAGTTTTGTAAAGTGTAATTAAATATATTAAGCTGCCATTATAAAATTTAAACACACACATAGGCAAAAAATTTGCAGGTTTAAATTTTTTCTAAAGCACTTCCTAGACCATGGATATAGCTCAGTGGTAGAGTGTATGCTTAGCATGTCTGAGGCCCCTGGGTTCAGCATCAAGCACACATACACATGCACAAAAGCAAGCATTGACTAAGATGTGGTAGATGTATGCATAATGACAGAACTTATCTACTTATCCATAACTACAAGAGAACACTAGTGATTTCCAGACTATTTCTTAGAACAGGCTTTAATTTTGAAAACGAAATGATTTGAAATATATTCCAAGCAAAAGTCTAAAGCAAACAGCGATATGGTACCATTCATGTGTATGGAAGACGTGCTCATAACAGTGTTACCTGAGGGGTTGACGGCTGAGAAATCAGGTTATGAAGGGCAGGTCAGTGCTGCGGTCTCACTGTCTCTACATCCGCCCCTGCAGCTTCCATTTCAGAATTTACCATATTTCTCCATTATAACATCTTTCAAATAGATTTGTTTCAAGCCAAATGAATAAAACTGACTGCAAATACCTTTTCAAAATCTAATATAAATGCATATGAGAATGTGAGATTTAGATAAAAAGTAAATATTTAGTTAGAATGGTAGACTTTCTAAATTTCCTAGAAGCAAAATACAAAGTTTTTTTAATCTAGTTGTAGGAAGAGGAAAATTTTTTTGTTAATAAAGTTAATGACCCTAATGCAAATTGCTGATTCTTTCAAATAAAGGAAATTTAAGTTGTCTTGTCTTCCTAGATTGTTAGCCTTTTAAAGCATTTGTTGATTCGACATTTTTGACAGTTTTCTATGATGAATAACTTTTGAAATCCTTTTTTCCAAATCACATTTTGTCCTTGAAATGAAAAGGCAAAGCTCATATTATATAGTTGCAATATACAGTTCTGGCTTCGGATTTTAAGTAAAGGAAGACCTCACCTGTCTGTATAATGAGAGCACCTCAGAGCTGAGGAGATGGCTCAGCAGGTAAAGTGCTTACCGCACAAACACGAGGACCTGACTTCATATGACCAGAACCCATGTAACACTGGGTGTGGCAGTAAGTGCCTATAACCTCAGCAGTGGGTGGGGGAACAGAGACAAGTTGATCCCCAGAGCTTACTGGCCAGCCAGTCTATCCAGGCAGTGAACTTGAGGTTGAGTGAAAGACTGTCTAAAAATATAAGGTAGAGAATGAGAGCAGATGTGACCTAACCAACAAAAACCGTAGTGACTACACTTTATTCCATGACCCGAGAAAGCCTCTGATATCTGTTATGAAAGCCTTTGGCTGTAAATAAGAAAACACCGTGGAGAGAACAAGCTGGGATTCATTTGTTGAGAAGTCTAGAGATGACTCTTAGCATTTGTTCAGTAATTCAATATCTCTGTAATGTTCTTGGTCTTCCCTTTGTGATCACACCATAGAAAACCCAGCTGTAAACACTATTAGTTTGCTTGGACCAGGGACAAGAAGAAAGGCCAAGCCGTGGCGCTGAGTGGGCTCCTTTGTGTGAGGATTTCATATGTGTCCCCCAAAGTCCTTCTTTGTTGTCTGATATTGTCGTGTGACCAGCTACACTTTCAAAAAGAAGTAATGGGTTTTCAAGCCCCTAAAACAGAAAGATCAAGGTAGAAGGGGGTGAAAAATATTGTCGCATCCATGTAATTTCCAAAGATGGAGTAAGTAAGCAAAAGGCAAGACGGAAAAAAGATTAAACGTGAACGAAAAGGAAAACTAAATACTTTCAGTCTTTCAATATTTTCTTAGCAGTGAGCCTTTGCTTCACACCAGATAGTAGTCTATGTAACTGGTACATAGCATCTTCCTGGCTCCTCGTGAAGACTCTGTAAGTACATAAGTAGCACTATCCTGTTTTCAGGGGACAGAAACCAAGAGGAATGCCTGCTGGAGGTTTTGGCTCTGGCTTCAACATTTCTGCTTCCTAAGAACAACAGCACTTAGAACATGGTATTTTCTCCTCCCTGTAGATCCATGTTGCACTCCTCCCAAGTGCTGCAATAAATTACAAATGTTCTGAAATGCAGCAGGCATCTCCAGACCTTGCTTAACGAGGTAGACTGAACCAAAGATGCCTGACTGGTTCTAGTGAGAGCTGCCCTGGCCCTTCCTTCTGCAGCAATGACCTTTCATCTCCTCTGGTTTTCTGCTGTTAGAACTCATTACTGCAATTCTCAGTCCTGACCTTGATGCACAAGTGCCTTCTGTACATGTTAGATGCTGTTAGATGGAGTTCTATTTTAGGAGGTTCTGATAAGCAGCTCGTGGAGGCCCCTCTGTTTATTTAGAGTTGCACCGTCAGCGTCATCTGCTCTAGGCCAATTGTTTCAGTTTGTACAAGGTCACCTTCTGGGTTCAGTCCTATCTAGGTCAGCTAACTTCCAACTAGACATAGACTCTGTCCCACAGACTGATTCTTAGACTAGCTGTTTTTAGGAACATCTAAGATTTTCATTCTCACAAGCAATGGTGAAGAATCACAGGAAGTCACATGAGCATGTGCTTTCTGACTTGACAGCTAAGACTGTACATTGGTAATTTTACATCTCCAGAGCCTGCTATATATGCAGCATTGATAAGTCAATGTATACACTCAACAAATACATGGTAAGAGTCAATTATGTACCAGGTGTGAGGAGCACAGAAGTATGTGGGTGGGTATGGTTCTTGTGGGAGGTAGATCATGAAAAGTAAACATGACCCAAATGTCGAACACTGAGAGACTAGATGAATTGAGGTAGAGTCATATATTGGAATACTACTCAGTAATGTGAATGAAAAAGCACGGCCATACCCAACCCTGTGGATCAATCTCCTATGCATGACCCTACCAACATCACGTTGAGAAATGTAAAACTGATCCATGATGATTGAAATCAGGCTTGTGGTCAGCTTTGGAGAGTGTTGAAAAAGAGAAAGGGATGATAAAATAGCTCAGTGGGTAAAGGCACCTGCTGCCAAGACTGATGACCTGAGTTTGATCCTCAGGACCTACATGGTAGGAGAAAACTGACTCCTACAGGTTCCCCTCTGATGGCCATTCATGCACTATGGACACACACACACACACACACACACACACACACACACACACAGAGTAAATAAAAATGTAGTAAGAATTAAAAAGTTTCAGTTGGTTTGAAGAGAAAGAAACTGAAGTCGATTACCCTTCAGAAATGAGCTTTATCAGTAGAGAGACCCTTGTGACCATGGGGGCCATGATCTGTCCTTGAGACCAATTGGCAGGGATAGAGGATTGTTATCAGAGACATGATGAGACCTTAAAGGGAAAGAGAGGCTTCCCTTTAAAACATGGAGAGGAGGTTCATTAAGAGAGAAGGGAAAAGACACCAGGGACAACACAACTTGGGGATGGGGAGGGAATGCTAAAAGATGGGAGGGAGGGAGGGAGGGAGGGACGGACAGATGGACGGACAGACGGATGGACAGACACTCTACTTTTATAACTTTCCTCCTGGAGTGTGAGCCTGGCCAGTTTCAAGGTGAGCATCAGAATTTGCTCAGAACAGCAGAAATAAGAAAGAAAAATTCTTCACAAGTCCTACTAATAAGGGCCACATTATAGGAAGTAGAAGACAGAGCTGTGGGGTACAGTAGGGGGAAGGTAGCCTGAATTTTGAAAGACAGGAAGCTAGAGGGTCTGTGATGAATGGATGGGGCTGACTTTGTAGACATGCTGTAGCTTCTGGGTACTCACTGTTCTTTATCTTGATATGAGAGTTGGTTTCATTGGAAAGTTCATTTTGTAAGAATTGATAGTGTTGCTTTTTCTATATTCATGTTATAATTAAGCCAAACAAATTTATCTCATATGAATGCTGATGGTGGTAATGGCTTGAAAGATGTGCACAGGGCCAGTACAATGTGACAGAGATTAATTTGTGGGCATTAGACAGAGTGGTCAGGGAAGACTCTCCTAGAACCATGGACAGAGTTGGAACCCCAGGTTGTAGCTTTTGGGAAAAACCAGAGAAGGAACCCCCACCATGGAGCACCCAGGGCAAAGGCTCTGGGCAAGAAAGAACAGAGATGTTGAGCATCAGCAAGGAAACCAGTGTGCTGGACCAACAGATCCAGAAGAGACAAGGCCAGGAGCTGGCTGTGCTGTCTCAGCAGGGGCCGTGCAACCTTCTGGTTATGGTTTCCCTTTAAATCACTTGCCTGTTTGCTTCCAGGCAGTGTACTAAGATTCCGTTTGCTTTTCATCTGACAAACAATCCTGGGGCAAGGTCTTCTGTAGTCTCCACATTGTTATCTGAGGAACCAAGGCTTCAGGAATGTAGCATGCCCCAAAGTCTCCCAGACTGGAAGAAAATGGGCTCACTATTTATGAGCCTATGTCCCTTGACCCCAAGGCATGTGCTCTGAGTTCCAATCTATGTGCCTGCCTCCAAGTGCTACTGTTTAAATAGCTACTTCACGGTGCTATGCATGACCCTTTACTTTGCAACCAAGGTTCCAAGAAAACAGTAAGTCCCACCTGTGACCTCTGGGAAGGAACACCAGGGCTGAGTTTCAGAGATACATCTGACATTTTCTCACAGGCTGGTCTCAAGAGAATAATACGTGCAGTTTAATGGTAAGAATCCATTACCACAGCAGTTAGCACGGCGACGGAACACCCATCCCATGCCAGGCTTTGAACTATTTTCCTTATCCCAGCCGATCCTCGTTACAGTCCTATGCCCTGAGTTTTGGCCCCCTTGCACAGACGAAAACACTGAGGTGAAGTCAGGTTCATCTCTGCCCAGTGAGACAAAGGTAAGGAGTTGACCGAATAAGCACTAGGCAGTAAGGACATGTTGAATGAAGACAAGTAGGAGGCAACAGGCAGACTTGAGGATCCTTCCGCCACCAGAGTCCCTACCACTGGCTCGCCTGCAGCTCGGAGATGAATGTGCTTACAGAACTGTGGGGTGTGTTAATGTGGCATTGTGATATGTGTTCTCTGAACGTGACTGACACTGATGTTCCTGAAGGTTGTTTTGAAAGCAGAGTTTGGTCCATGAACCTGTTACTTTCTGAAGCCAATGGGCAGAGACAGAAGTTAAATCTGAAAAGTACTTTATCCAGAGAGCTGGAAATCTGCGAATATAAAAAACGAACCTCCTGAAGATCTATCTTTCTTCCGTCTCATCTTTGGCCATCAAATTATAGAGGGAGGAGAAGCAAAGGCAGTGAGTTATTCCAAAGCTCAGGCTTGGCCCTCTAGTCAGGTGCCCAGTCTTATCTCTGAGATTTATGGTATAGGTCTCTTTCTTTTTATAACCTCCTCTCTCTGTGTGTAGTGGGACTTTTTGTGTACACAAAAGACATTGATTGAGTCTCCAGTCTGAATTACACCCAGATTAAAGATTAACTCAGAGCAAACCAGCTATTAGCAGTGTGTTCATGTTGGGCTACTTATAATATATAGATGCAGATAGATTCCTTTCTAAAAAGAAATATAACTATGCTATCATAATATCAAGCACCCCTACCTGTCCCAAGATTTTTGAGATTTTTGTATTCTGTGATTTCTCTCCTGTGAGAGAATATAATTTGGTAAATTCTTTGTATGTTTTTTCTTCTCCAACTATGCAGCAGGTCCCTAAGGACATGCCTTGATTCCTTCTGAGTCCCCAGTACCAGGGCTTGGCAGATGAAATCAGGGTGTCTGTGTTTTGTTGACTACTGAACCCCAGATCCTAGTGAACCGCTGGGTTCATGGCATGCACTTTATAAATATTCATGCGTAAATGAGCTCTGTGCTTACTTTATTGAATTGTCAGATACTGCAATTGATGTAGGTCAGCAATCAATCTTGATCACTCACATGGCGTGCACTCCCAAGTTTACTTCAATTACTTAAGCATTAAAGACAAAAAAATTTTATGAGTTTTTCCTGTTCCATTACTTGAGATTTCCTCCACCCCAAATCTCACAGCCCTGGGATTGACCCTGACTTGAAAGGAATTTGTAACATAAATTCTGTGAAATGCCCTGGTTCGTCCTAGACAAAGGATTTTTAACTTCCACCTCACCTACCTCAGAGGAATTCATGTTAGGGTGTCAGTTTTATGAGTGAGTCATCTGTTGATGCATATTTCAGTTCAAAGAGTTTCAGACACATACAAAATCATTGTGGTTTTCTCATGAGTTGCATTTATGCCCTATCCCTGCATCTGAACAGGACAGCTTAAGACAAGAAAGAAGTTCATTTCATGTTCTAGGTCTATACCATACAACACTGTAGCCCTAGTCATGTGCTATGTCTCTGAATTGGCATGTTAGAAGTGTAAAATGGACCAGATTCCCAAGACATAGCATCAAATATATGAAATTCCTCAGAAGAAATTCATATCATGATTACACATCAAAGTGGTTTGGGGGCATAATGGTTAAAATAAAGCCTATTAAAGTTCATTTCACCTGTTTCAAGGTTTTAAAATGTAGCCACTAGAAAATTTGAAATTCCAAATGTGGCTGATGATGAGTAACTAATCCCTGGAGCAGAACAATTACGAATCTCAGATCTAGAGAGAAGACTCGGTCAGTAGGGTGTCTGCCACGCCAGCAGGGGGAGCTAAGTTTGATCCCTTGCACTCACGTGAAAGGCAGGCTTGCTGAAGCACACCGTGGTCCCAACACTGGAAGAGCAGAGACAGACAGAGCCCCTGGGCTTGCTGACCAGTCAGCCTGGCCTAATCTGAAAGTAAAAGCCTGTCTCAAAAAGCAAGGTGAACGGCTCCCGCGGGATGACGGCCAAGGTTGACCTCTGGCCTCTACAAACCTACACACACGCATATTCTAAAAACCAAGTATGATTCTCATCACACCTAAAACTTTCATCTGCTTTGCCTCCTCTGTTGACCCAGTTCCCCCAAACTTACAAATTTCATCAAAGCCCCCTATTTGCCATTTATGTCCACTCTGAAAACTCTCTTTTCGTTTGTTTAATTCATTGAATCAAAGCTCCTGCCAGCCCTCAGTCTCCTGTGGTTTTAAACTTTATTTTCTGCTTGTATTCTTTCCAGTGATAAGAGCACTTGAAATTCATATAGAAACTTAGTATCATCTTTACTGACAGATAAAATCATATGTATTAATTGTATGCTTGTTTTGGAGCACGTATGAACTGTGGATGATTAAGTCTAGCTGATGAACAAAGACTTCCCTTCATTTAAGTAGCATTTTGTGCTAATTTGAGCATTTCACCCTCCACACTGTTTAAGAAAACAGCATCTGAACTGAAGACATAGTTCAGTGGTATACATATATATATGGTTTACTGTTCATCAAGGTGACTATAGCCTATATAGGCTGTGACTATAGATTGTAGTCACCTTGATGAGCAGTAAGCCTTAATTTTCAAAAAGAACTCCTGTCACTGAAGAGCTGTAACATCATGAGGCAGTGAACAGTTAGAATGGTCACTGTGTTCAAGTAAGAACACTAGTGGTCTGATGAAATGCATCTATTTAAATTTAGCGCTATTCTAGAAATGCTTCCATTCCCTCATCAACCCAGAATGTCGGTGGCTTTCTACAATGCAAGGGTGCCCAAGTGTCATTGTATTGCTACCATACTCTGTTTTTCTGGCAGAGCCGTCA
Organism: Nannospalax galili; assembly: GCF_000622305.1. Lineage (NCBI taxonomy): Eukaryota > Metazoa > Chordata > Mammalia > Rodentia > Spalacidae > Nannospalax > Nannospalax galili. The sequence continues at coordinate 1,357,331 of NW_008332583.1, forward strand.
CCAACGCAGCATCTTATCCTTCATTTTGAAGTGCAACTTTTTCAAAATATTCACCTTTTTAGAAGTGAGAAAATTTAAAACTTTGAGTCATTTTAGTTGGCTTTATACAACGTCAATAGAAATTAGACCTGCCTAAGGGATATCCAGAAAGATTATTTTTCTATATTCCCTTCATTTAGTTAAATCAACACTGAGTGCCTGCCACATGTAAGGTACAAGCTAGGCCCTGGGGAAACCTTAGTGGAAAAGAGAGAAAGTCGGATCTAACAAATTTAATCATAACTCACAAATTGTTAAGGTAAATATGTGGGGCTGACTCACATGTGGGATGTCTTAGCCTAGCCTGGGGGTTGGGAGGGCTTCCTATTCCAGTGCTGGTTATGTTGAGACTCAAGGAAGGAGAAATACAGGCAGGGTGGTGAGCAGAGGGAAATAGGTGGGGATCTTTCAGGAGGGTTTTCCTCAGACAGAAAGAAGAAGGGACTTGAGAAGACAGAGTTGTAGATAGCTTACTGCCCAGACTTGTGCCTCCAGGAAGAGCACCTCAGTGTTAAGGTCAGAGATGTACTCACACCAGGGAAGTCTCAAAGCCTTGGCAGGATGCATGCTGCAGGAGATTTCAGACTCTGTGAAGTGTTTTAACAGCCAACTCTTTTTTTTAAAGTTATATATAAGTAAATAAGTAAACAAGCCTGCTTGGTAACATTTGCTAATTCCCATAGTACAAATAGTTCCACTTGACTGATACTAGCCACCAAAGATACATCCCTAAAAGTGAATCTAGAAACAGACAAGGCCCAATTATATACCATTTTGGTCTTACAAACACCATGCCTATAAATAACCCCAATGCATAGATCAAAGTAAAAGAGGGAAAATAGTGAATTTTGAGTAGAACAAGTATCACTCCCTCTCAAATATTTTAACACTCGCCTCTTTTATAAAAAAGTATGACTGGGGGGCTGGAGAGATGGCTCAGCAGTTAAGAGCACCTCTTGCAGAGGACCTGAATTCAGTTCACAGCACCCACATAGTGGCTAACAATCATCTGTAACTGCAGTTCTAGGGGATCCAACATCCTCTTCTGACCTCCATGGGCATTGCACAGCATGGGTGCACTTAGACACATGCAGGCAATACACTTATACACATAAAAACAATACATAAAATATTTTTAAAGTTATGAGTAAACAAATAAATGAATAAACCTGCTTGGTAGCATTTGCTGATTTCTATGGTATACATAGTACCTCTTGGTTTTAATGTGCTGTGTTTAACCATGATTGTGTTATTTTAGAGATGACTGTATTCAACATTGGTTCCCAAAGTTTGCTCAATTGCCAGTCAGCTCCAAACTTGCCAGTGTAAAATAGTCATGGCCCTGTCTAGATGAAGCCCTCATGGTCGTATCTCTCTCTGTTTCTTGCAGATCAGTAAACAGCAATTACAAACTGTCAAGGACCGGTTCCAGGCTTTTCTTAATGGGGAGACCCAGATCGTGGCCGATGAAGCCTTTATGAATGCCGTCCAGAGCTACTATGAGGTGAGCACCATCCTGCAGGATGAGGACAAGGCTCCTCAGGCTCAGGCCCCAGATGCTGAGCAGCTGGCCAGAAGGAAGGGTACCTTGACTGATGCAAAGGGGTCAGCAATTAGCCACGCTGTTAAGGAGTGGCTAAAGCATTTTGTTGAAGGGAGTGATGTAAATATAGGTCCATGTTGAGGAACTGGGGAGACAGCTCAGTTGGTAGAACACTTGTCACACAAACATGAAGATTTAGGTTCAGTCCCCAGCACCCATGTAAAAAGCTGGGTTTGGTGGTACGTACTTACAATACCAGTACTGAGGAGGTGGAGACAGGAGGATTCCTGGGGTTCACTAATGAGCCAGCATAGCTGAATGGGAAAGTTTAGGTTCCAGCAAGAGACTTTGTCTCAGTAATTATTGTGGCTGGCTCTTGAACGACGATGGCTAAAGTTGATCTTTCGCCTCCACATGCACACATGCGTGTGCAGGCACACACAACACACACATACAGCTTACTGTTTCCAAACTGACTTTTTACCAGGCAATGGGCTGAGTGTTGTCCCTAGGACATATAACACTTTTATAGTTAGAGCCTGATAACATTTTCCATTTTATTGGCAAACTGAATCTCAGAGACTGTAAATAAACTACTCAAGGTCACACAGCTGTTAACAGGTCTGGAGTTAAGACTTTGAGTTCTGAACATTTTCCCACAACTGAGACCATTTCTCATGGTGTCAGCACCTCCCAAGGACGCTGGCTTCACCTTGTAGTCTCTGTTGACATGCTTCTGGTAGGTTCTTTTCTGGTGGTTCCAACACTTTCCAAAATGTAGTATTTATCTCAAGACAAAACAGATAAAGGAGAGAACATATCTTGAATACATATCTCAAGTAAGTTCACCAATGGACCTCTGCGGTTTATTTTATCAGTAAAGGTGCCTTAAAACCCCACAAGAATTTGAATTTTTATATGTATCCTTCCTCAGCATGTACCTTGTCTCTCCTGTGTGCATCATTAAGGAAGTAACCACACCACACCACCATGTTTCAGATGTGATTACTTAGTCATTGCAAAGTATTTCAGTGTATTATATGATATAATGTATTGTATTATATTTCAAGTATTATATAGTAATATCCATGTGAACCAAATTAATGTGGCCTGTATTTAGAATCCTGTGCTCCAGGTGGCTTATCCCTTGTCAGAGTAGATGACAATCATTAGAAACTAATTTCCAAACACTAATAGTTTCAGGATATTCCGCCATCATTAATTCAAAATAATAATGACTAACTGTGAAATACACATAAGGAGATCCAACAAAATCTCCTTTTCTTCATGGGATTACACTTCCGCTGGTTTGTTCCCTCCCTCCCTTCTTTCCTTTCTTCCCCTCCCTCCCTCCCTAAATTCCTTCCTTTACTAGGCTGAAAATTACTTCAAAACCAACATGTAGGTGCTGAACTTTGTGGCTTAACAGGTGATCACATGCAGTCATGCCACTCATCATTCTATCCACATGCTTTCATCATAATTGACAGACTGGTAGATCACATTCTCCTCACCTTTGTTCCATGGAGAGTGGAACAAGTCAGCAATTAGCTCCTGTGAAAATACTATTGCTTACTTTATAGCATTCAATAATAAATTTTTTGTCATGTTGGTTGGCTCCAATCACAAAGTCATTTGATATGCCATGTCCCTAACAGATTTCTGTATGGAAGTAATTTAGAAGTTGAAGTCATTTTTGTATTTGTCCCAATTTAAATCTTTCTTAATATTTTGAATGTTATAAGAAGCACCCGCTATTACCAGGCAGCATCCATTTTGTGGCTTTATGTGAAGTGGTGAGCTTCCTCATTTGTAGAAGTAAGATTTGGAATCCCAGTGATGTATGGCCTGGGAAAACTTGAATATATCTAACAAAAGATTTTTGCATCAAAACTTCCTGGAAATGAAATGAATCCTCTCTTTCTGTTCAAATTCTGACAGCCAGTGGGAGAGTAATAAGTGAACACTTGTCAGAACAGACAGACCCTTCTCGTGTTTATGGGCATCCACTGGAGTTTATAAATTTGTATATTACAAATCGTAATTAGGGAGCTCATTTGACTAATGATGCAAATTAAAAGAAAGTGCCATTTCTATCTATTAATTAAATCTGAAAATTAATAGTCGGCAACATGCTAATGGGTCTCTAGAAATCATGGTATCTATAGCAATTCCGATATTTTCCTCATTACTAGCTGGTTTATTTGAAAGAGACCCTTTTTGATCTAGTCAGAATACAGGTGTGCAGAAATGACTGGATCTTTTATGTCAGGAGTTGAGGAGCATAGAACAGAATGTAGGGATTAGGGATCCAGCTGCTGTCTTCATTAGCAGGACTTTAGTGAGTCTTCGATTCACTTTCCAGGAAAGTCTAATCTGCTGAGTCAGAGCTCAGGATTAGTGTGCCTAGCACATCTCCAGACAGGCGGTGCCACTTTTTCTGTTTTGTCCTTTCTCTTGGGCTGTGGCCCTTCTTCCCTACCCTACACTGGGATACATATGCACCATGCACCCCTGTCAGCCTCTGTCTCGGACTCTGGGTTCCAAAAGACTGGCAACTAGCTCACTGGCTTAAACCTAAAAGAGATCTGCTCAAGTAACAAAAAATCTGGGGTTAGGATCAGCTTCAGCTGTGACTGCAGAGATGCCAGAAGGATGGGCGTCTTCCCTCCACCCCCCCCCCGGGTTCTTTCTGTGTTTTCTGCTTGTGGAGGACCCTAGGGACTCCCTACCAGCTTAGCAACCCCAGGGGGAAAGCAAACACACCACTTTGCTGAGATCACAGCAGAAGCCCAGGGACTCCTTCACAGTGGATGGAGTAACTAGCCTAGCAGTAGCCTCAAGACAGGACACCGCCACCTTTGGAACCCGAGTTTAGACTCAGCCTGTTGTGATCACAGAGGCAAAGTGCAGTGGATTCCCAGTGAACAACGGGGGTGGTTTTTATATTATTGCTACTTTATTATTTTGCTGGAAGAGGGTGGCTGTATGCGCTTAATAAATGAAGCCACCCACAGATGCTTTTCTTCAGATCCACTTTCATTCCCTCCTCCTCTCCCTCCCGACTGGTCTTTCTGTTTGCTCTTCTTCCCCCTCCTCTCCTCTATTTTCTTTCTTTTTCCCTCTCCTCCTTTCTCTCTCTCTCTCTCTCTCTCTCTCTCTCTCTCTCTTACTTACTTCACCCCCCCCCACATCACATCTTCCCATTTCAACCTACCCATAGCAATACATGACATTTTAAAGAACAGTAGAACTTCTCAAAGACTCTGAGATGATTTGAGTAGGAAAAGCCAGTTATAGGCACGGCATTAACCTTATTTTGCTAAGTGATGAATTGTCCATGGGCTGAAATGGCAAAGAGCTATTCTGTGTAAATGAGGGAGCTGGGGAAGCACTGTCCTTTATGCTCTCTGTACACATCCAGCCAAGTCTGAACCAAGCCAGCCACTATTACCAGCAAAGGAAAGGAATACGCGATGGGGAAAGGGAGACCAAGTTTCCCAGTGGCTGTGAAGAGTACACAGATTTATTCTGTCCCTCCCTGGTAACCCTATTGTCAGGGGAAATCAAGTGTGGTACAGATGACTCCGGAATTACGGATGTGAGGGTTGAGAGCTGCAGTAAATGCCAAATGCTCTCAGGTACTGCTCGGCCACTGCATCCTCTTCACACCCTTGTGGTCCTCAGGCCAGGCATCAAGAGACCTAGCACACATTGTGAGGGTCTGAGCTTTTTCAGACAACTGTCTCATACATCTGAGCTTTGTCTCCTTCATCTGTACCAGGACCTGCATGCTTACGGTTTTTCATTTAATTTTCTCTTACTATCTAAGATTATTCTTATTCATGTTGGGATGATTTACCTTTAAAAAACAAGATTCATTCATTTACCTATTTGCTGTGGGGACAATGCATGCCACAGTTACATGTGGTCAGAGGACAACTTTTCGGGAGTCAGTTGATTCTCTCATTCTACCTTGTTTTTGAGGCAGGGTCGGGGGATTGAAACCAGGTCATTGGGCTTGTGTAGAAAGTATCTCCCTAGCCCCGAGATGATCCACTTTTTAAAATAGAAAAAAGGTCTGCCCTAGCCTGTCTGTCAGCAAGTAAGTGCAAGCTGAACCAACCGCCCCTACAACATGCACTGCCATTACCATTGTGTTCCTTTGTAAAACAATGTGGAAGTTGCCTGGCCATAGTGAGGAAGGACAGGACCAATGAATGTACTGCCCTTCATGACCTCATATTTATTTGTTTATCTTCCATCTCTCATTATGACCTGTCTGGAGGTTGACAGAGGACTAGGGAGGATTTATAGGTGTGCTGTGCAGAACTGTGCCCGAGGCCAAAATCTCCTGTTCCAGCCACTAAAAATGAAAAAACAAATCCAAAGAATACAGCTACAACTCCTAGCACAAGAGAATTTCAGTGGGCGCTTTAGAGAAACACAATTACTCAGTATTTAGTGTCTTTGTTCATTACTTGGTAAAGCCAGACTGCACCCCTCTTCCTGTTTGATAGACTAGGAAGTGTGGGAGTGGATGATAGGCCTGGAAAATTAGCCTCCTGCTACTGCTGTCCCTGTAGTTAGCTTGCCTCCTTCTGACAGTTCATTCCTCTCATTTCTTCAGTCTCTAGCCTCACTCTCCACATTGACAGTCCACGAATCGCTCCCGTTGGCAGGGACTAAAGTCATATCTTACTCCTGAACAGATGGCTCACTCCCCTTTTCAAAATTCCTTCAGTTTTAACCCCCTGAAAGATGGAAAGCTGGATTAGCCTCATGTGTTAGGGAATGATGATGAGGTTGAAAAAGGTTAAGCTGGTTACTTCTAAGGTTATCACAAGGGGCTTACCATATACTGAGTGGATACTCTGTACAAATGGAAAGGACCAAGAGAAACATGGGAAGTATCCAGGATGCAGAGGTCACCCAGCCAATTAAAATACCATCTGGTACAAGAGTGTCATCATCCTGTTTGCTCCTGGTTCCAGGCTCCATAGGCTGTCAACCCCAGGTGCCTTGTTTGGAGGCCCATATATGTGCCTGCTGACTCCCTTTCCTCATCACACACAGGTAAGCCTGGTTAATCAACAAGGTCCTTGCTGGAGAAGTCTTCCCAGTGTACTCCTTCAACAAATATTTACTGGGCATGATCTATGTGCCAGACACTATTTTAGGCACACAAAAAGAATGTAAATCAAAACAAAGGATTGGGGAGATGATTCACTGGGTAAAGCTTTTTCTGTGAAGGATTTAAATTTGGATTCCCCCAAGTCCATGTAGGTGAGGCTAGGCGCAGTGCCATCTGTCTATAATCTCAACACTCCTACAATGAGGTGGGAGGTAGAGACACAATAATCCCCAGAAATTCATGGGCCAGCTAGCCTGGTGTAGGCAGCAGTCAACAGGAAGAGACCCTGCCTCAAACAAGGTGGAAGGCATGGACCAACACCTGAGGCTGTTCTCTGACCTTCACACACATGCCATAGCACAAGTGAGCCTGCACTCACAAACTCACATACAAACACGCACATATATGCACACACACACACACACACACACACACACACACACACACAGAGATTTCATTGTAAATGAAGAAGTAATAATTTCAAAACCCCATAACACTGCCTTCCTGGAAATTAGAATCTTGAGAGTCTATATTTACCAAATAGTCACAACATGCTGTGTCTGGCAGGGACACAAAGGTCCATTTGGCTTCTTTATGCACCTTCAGCAGTGTGACCAGGACACAGCTCAGAAGGGTCAGTTGTTTTCTTCTCTGAGTAGGGGGCAGCAGCATGCGGCCTTGTGCTGCACTCCACCACCCTCTGTGAGCCCTGCAAGCTCTGGAATGGTGGGCAGTAGAGCAAAGGAAAACTGCTCTTAATGGGTGGCACCCTCTCAGGACCCCGGTAGCAAAACCTGCAGGCTCTCTACCTGCTGGAAGAGCCCCAAAGGGAACGGCGGAGCAGGGGTGAAGTTAGAAGACTACATGGGGACAGAGGGGATAGCTCAGAGATTAAGAAAGAATACTCACTGCATACACATGAAGGCCTGATTTCAAATCCCCAGAAACCATGCAAAAAGCTGGGTGTGGACGTGCATTTGCCTGTAACCCCAGCATTGTAGGGGAGCAGACACAGGAGGATTGCTGGGGCTTGCTGGCCGCCAGTCTAGCTCCAGGTTCAGTGAGCGACAGTGTCTCAGGAGAATAAGGTAGAGAGTAACAGAGCAGAAAATGAGATGTGCTCCTCTGGCCTCCACATGTGTACCCACACATACATCTGCACATACACTGTGCACACTTTCATACATGTACATGCACATGGGTGCACACACAGACACACACACGTATGCACAAACTCACGTGATAGGCAGTGGTAGTCTCTGCCCCTCTCTAGAGCCTTGGTTTCTCTACCTACACTCAGGTATGTGGCCAAGATCACTAGGAAGGCAGCCAACACAAAATCATAAACTTCCTTAGAACATAATGAAAATTTTTTGTGATTCTTTTTGGTAATTCACTTGTGCAGTTCTCAAGTATTAACTTGGTAGATGACAGCATCCTGTCTCAAAGCCAAAGGGTGGACATGCCTTCCAGAGGAGGCTGAACCTAACACCTGTACTCATTTTTAATTCACCTTCAGAAGTGCTATCCAGAGACTGGAGACAGACACAGTCCTTGCTCATGTAGAACTGCATGTCAGTAGAGGAGACAGATAATTGAACAAATTCTTTCCCGATACTTTATTCCAATTATGATAAGTACCTGTTAGGTGATAAATGAGATACAAGTAGTGGTTAACGTTTAAGTGCTGTGTTCCAGGTACTTAGTGACAAACAACTCACATGGTGTTTAGTGGGCCAGGCACCATTGTAGGTGCTTTTCTCAAAATTTAACTACAATGCCTGTATAGAGCCAATTATTATTTCTATTTTATAGACAAGACTGCTAAATGTTCAAAGAGATGAACTTATCTGAGCCTACACAGCCACTGAGTAGCTGAGTAAGAACCACCCAGTGTGAGCACAGGTTGTGTCCCATGTAAAGTCATTGTGTAATCACTTAATCCTTACAAGTACTTGGTAAGCAGAGCAGTTCTCCTTTTAACTGCTAATAGTTTCATTTTCTACAGTTTTATGTACCTGTAGAGTGAAAACAGGAACTAGAAAATTCTTGAAATAATTCACGCATTCTAAATAGCTCTTATTGTGATATAGTGCTATAATTGTTTTATTATGCTATTATTGCTAGTCTTTTCCTTGACCTGATTTACAAATTAAACTTTATCAAAGTCTTTATGTACAGCAAACAGCATGGTGTATGTATTTTTTGGCACTATCTGTGGTTTCAGGAATTGACTAAAGGTCACTGGATACACCCCCTCAAATAATGGGGGCACTACCTTACTATTATTACTCTTGATTTAAGACCTGGATGCAGAAGAAAGTATGTAAGTGACTTACTTGTGTTCACACAGTTAGGATGTGGACCTGACTTCACATAGCTAGGATATGATAAGCAGGAACGGACTCATACTAGAGTATCCCATGGCACACACTGAGAGATCGGCCCAGTGTGAAGCCCAGGGCACTAACACCTCTGTGGCTGACTTCATCTTTCTTGGTTCTGTTCTTGTTCAGGTGTTTCTCAAGAGTGATCGTGTGGCCCGCATGGTACAGAGTGGAGGCTGCTCGGCAAACGACTCTCGCGAGGTCTTCAAGAAGCACATTGAGAAGAGGGTGCGCAGCCTGCCAGAGATCGATGGCCTCAGCAAGGAGACGGTGCTAAGCTCCTGGATGGCCAAGTTCGATGCTATCTACCGTGGTGAAGAGGACCCCAGGAAGCAGCAGGCCCGCATGACAGCCAGTGCTGCCTCCGAGTTGATTCTGAGCAAGGAGCAACTCTATGAAATGTTCCAGAACATTCTTGGGATCAAGAAATTCGAACATCAGCTCCTGTACAATGCCTGTCAGGTAGGTGCCTCTCTCCTGGGTCTGGAGCTGTGGGTCCACAGAGCCTCCTATGACTTTTGTGAGCCAGTTCCTGATGAGAAAACACTAAAAACTGTATTTTATAATGTACTGATGAAAGATTGAACACATTGAAGACTAGATTATATTTGTGATTTTCTCAGATGTCAAAAGACACTGAAACATTTGTGTGAGCCCTGGGTGGCTCTGGGTCTCATGGGCCCTAGAAGTGGCCTCATTGTGGCTTAGGGGTAAGTTGGCCCTACAAGAAAGGCCAACAAGTATGATAACTTATTTAGAAGATGGATCTGTCTCTATAGTGGGTTGTATGTATCCGGTGCATATTTGCTATTTTTCCAGCTAAGGAGACAGCTGGACACAATGCCACATCATCCAGAGTGATTGACACAGAAAGCTTGCCCAGGCCTGAGATGAATCATAGCTTCCTGTCAGTCACATCATGAATCTCTGAATGCACTGGAGTAGGAAACAGGCCTCAGGCTCTGCTTGGTCCCATTGCAAAATAGGCTTGTACTTCCTCTGGGTCAGGGTTTGGGGAGCAAGCTACCAGAGATGATGATTTCCTGTGTAATCATCCTGTTTGTATTCATTCCTTCAGCAAGTTTTTATTGAGTCTACTTTATAAGACTTTGAGCTTTTTTGTGTGTGAGACTTCAGAGTGTGTTTCAAATGTACAACCCTAGACGGGATCATTCTTTGGGGTCATCCCAGAAATCTACGGTTGAGGACCTGCCCTCCTCATAGTCCTGTTTCCTTCCGCAAGCTGTCAGAGATACTCAGCCTTGCCCAGTTCTCCTGGGTCAACTTCAGCCCTGAGGGCAGTTTAAACCACAACACTTTAATGGATTAGGCAAGAGCTGCTCTTGCTCAGAATCACAGAGGTTGAATTAGCCCTTGTCTGACCTCTCATTAACTTTAAGACCTTGGGGTTTCCCAGAATTAAATATTGATTTAACTCTACAATAGGATACATTTTATCCAAAAGAATTGAAGAAAGCTTACTATGTGGGAAATTTTCTTCAGCTACTGATAAATGGACAATCCAGCTATGAAACAGAACATGTCAAGGACCTAGAGGGATGGAAGAAGTGCAGTGTTGATGGTGCTTATCTTTGGAGGGAAGTTTTAGGCTTGGATTTTGTAGTTTCCATTTCTGCTTTTCTGTGGATCCAATTTTTTGTCTTAAGAATATATTTATTTTATAGATAGAAACAGACATCAAACATTTCAGGGAAAAAAAAGAAATAGTAAAAATAATGGGAAGGGGCTAAAATTATCTTCTGAACTGTTTTATAGGCTTCAACTGTTACTTCCTGGCTGCTCCATTTCCACAGTCTACCTGTATGATTACTTGATCTGTCTTAGTATACAAACTCCAACTCGCTCTCTTTCTTCCCTCATCTTTCCTTTAAGGGATGATGCATGTGAAATCCTAGCTTTGATGTACAGGATTTTCTTTTTTTAAAAAACGCATTATAGGCTAAAGAGATGTCTCAGTAGTTACAAGCACTTGCTGCTCTTGCAGAGGATCAAGGTTCAGTTCTTAGCACCCACATGGTGGCTCACAACTGCCCGTAACTCTAGTTCCAGGGAGGTTCTAATGTCCTCTTCTGGCCTCCATGGGTACTATATGCATGTGGTACACAGACATGCAGGCAAACACTCATACCTATAAAAATAAAATTTGAAGCACAATAAAGCAAAACAGATACTAAAATAGAAACTCTTCATCAGTCAGTCCTCTTAGATCATTTCACACCACAGAGGTTGTAAGACAAGCTGGAGCAGCCAGTGTGCAGGCATGTTGAGAATGGGGAACTCCTCTGGCACCACCCCCCACATGCACCGCACTGACCAGAGAAGCTTTTGCAGAAGTATGCCTGAGTAGGCCACAAAGCAGAGATGGCACTTCCCTCTCCTCTTCCTGCCTGGCAGGCTGCATGTAGACCAGCCAGGAGTCACACGTGAAAGAGTCACGCTTTCTCTTCCCCAGACTGCACTCCACCCCATAAAACTCTACCCATTCAGAGGAGCGAGGATATGGGCATTTACACCCTTTCATCCTCAACCTCCTTACGTTGCTTCTTGTTTAGTTTTATATTTTCTGTGGTCTCATTTCTTTACAAGACAAAGCAATTCCTGGCTGTATGCAAAGCTGAAAGTGTACATATTTTCCCCTTACACGCTTCCTAGGCGAAGTGTAATCGGATTCCAGGAGTTTCTTTCTGAACATTTCAATGATCTCTCTTTATGGGGATCGGCCAGTGTCTCCCATTTTCATATCAAACGAGAGGCGGCGTTTATCAAAGATCATTTACTGGTATCAGTTCTGGTGTGTTGTAACATGAACTGACTGAATATCAAAACACAAGAGAAAAACAAGAAGCCTTCCAAATACCTCCCTATTGCATGTGGAATTTTTTAAGTCCATTTTGTTTGTTTGAGAATGTATAGATCAACCTCACAAAAACAAGTTGCTCTTATTTCACCCAATATACAATGTCAAGTTATTGACAACCCATTATGAAATCAAGGTTGTCTTTATTTTTCATAGCGTTTGGGAAAAAGCAGTCAGTTATATAGCTGACTGAGCAATGTGAGTTGCATCGCAAAGCTGACTCACAAAACTCAAGGTGGTCTTCCTGAGACTCATTGTATTATCCGTGAGAAATGAGGCTAAGACAGCCCTACTTACTGTTTTCATGAACCACAAAGCTGCTTCTGGTCATGATGATGCCGTGTTGAAGAGCATTTAAAAGATTTTTTTTTTTTACTTTTTATGTGTGTGAGTATATTGCCTGCATGTGTGTACACACACCTGTGCCACGCCATGTCCATAGAGCTCAGAAGAGGGCATCGGATCCTCTCAAAGTGGAGTTACAGATGGTTGTTACCCACCACTTGGATGCTGGGAACCAAACCCAGGTCCCCTGAAAGAGCAGCTAGTGCTCTTCACTGTCAAGCCATCTCCCAGCCTCAAAAAGCAATTTTAAGATGCACACACTCTCCATTTCTCTTGGTGGCTTCCAAGTTGGTTGTTAGTTCTGCCCCCAGTTGTGTCACCTGCTACTGCCCACCTGTTTCACATTACACATTCTTATTATTTTCTAATTGAAGTTTTGTGTACTTCATACAATACATGTTGGTTATATTTTGATCCCTTCCCTTATCTGCATCCCCTTATAGCCTCCTCACCAGATTTCCTGCATTCTCTCAGATTTCCTTGCCTATCAAGTCAAGTTTGAGTCCCCAATTGTCCCTCGGTGTGAGTCCATACATTGTAGCCTGGTCAACCTATCTAGCATCACTCCCTTAAAGAAAACCAATTATTCCCCACCCAACAGTGATAAGTTGCCAACAGTCCCTCAGCTATGATTGGGACTTTTTGCTAAAATGCCTTCTGGGAGGCGCAATGGACTTCTGACCCTCTCCCCCATCATTATGACAAACCGAGGTTTAATCTCTTTTTCCAAACTGCAGTTTAGGAAACTAGAGTTTATTAGGCTTACTTACAGAGCAGTGGGTGAGGGTTTATTGACAGTATGGGTGCTCCCCCTCCTCCCACCAAGGCCACACTAGAAAGTCTCCAGGTGTGGATGGCTTTCCAGCAACTATTCAAAATGTCGAGAGCCCCTCCCTCCCAGCTTCCTCTGCTTAGGTACTCTTAGTCCCTCACACTTACACAGCTCTGCCAACTGGTTGGTTGGGAGGTGTGGCTGCCTCTCCCAGCCCCTCCATTCTTGGCAAGTGTCAACAGTCAGATTTGTTTATGATGATCCTAAACAAGCAGGTGCAACCAAGCTTGAAAAGAAAGCATCTGTCAGTAGACTGACATCTGAAGGACAGTTCTATGCTACAGGGCTCCTTACCCTTTTCCCAAGTTCTGTGCTAGCTTTTTGTATGGTTCGAGTTTACATGGGTCTTCTGCAAGCTGTCAACATTGCTGTAAGTTCAGAATGAGTAAATTCCCAGCTCCCTGGAAAACTCTGTTTCCTATGGTCATTCATCACACCTGATTCTTACAATTTTTCTGGCACACCCTCTTCCACAATGGTCCTTGTGCCCCAGATGGGTGAGGTTTAATATAGGACTCCTATCAAGAACACACACTCTGCAGTCTCTTAGTCTCTACATTTTGATCAGCTGTGGCTCTCTGTGTTAATCACAATCTGTTACATGAGGAGGCTTTGCTGGTGAGAGTTGAGAGATGCATTAATATTCTCTCTGCCCCCCGTTTTGTTGTAGATGTGTCACTTGGGGCTAGGCATCTCACAGACACTTACTTTCTATGTTTGACCAGTTCTGGAACTCTGTAACTGTCTCCATCTCGGCAAAAAGAAGCTTCCTCAATGAGCGGTGAGATGTACAATTGTCTATAGATATAAAACTGCATACTTCAGCATAGAGTAAGAGATTACATTTTTCTATGGATTCAGACGTAGGTTTTTCTCAGGGACCTATGACCTTTCTAGCCATATGTGTTGGGCTATGTTTACAGTGTCACATATGAGTTCCCTCCCATTGAACAGGCCTTAAGTTCAGCTAGATATCTACTGATTACCCCAAGATGAAGTTCCACCACTGCTTCAGTAAAGATCATTTAATGTGTCAATCCTCGTTGCCATTATTAGGCTTTACAGCTGGGTTGGGCCATTGATTGGTTTCCTCCCTTAGCAGTGTGCCTTCATCTATACACATGCTTGCGTATACACACACACACACACACACACACACACACACACACACTATGAAGCTATCAGCAGCATGTCTCTGAATTTCTCCATAGTTGTCATCTGTGCACAGTGGACAGTGGGGATACCATGTGTGCTCTTAGGAGATGACAGTGTTCTTTGTATTTATTTTCCTCTAAATTTCTGGAGCGTTTTAGATAAATATGGAAGATGCGAATAGAGACATATGGAATGTGATTTCCCAATCTATAAACACCTTTGCATTTCAATATTGAGTTCTCCATCATTATAGAACTGCTAATTTTATTAGCATTTAATTTTCATATTTCATATATATAATGTGTATTTTCCAGTAGGCTTTTATACTACTACCTTTCCCTCTGGTTTTTCACACTACCTAAGTGTTATTTATCCTTTCTCTCCCCCTGTATAATCCTCCCTCCTCCCTCCCCACTTAAAAAATCATTCTGAAGTATATAAACATTTCTTTTGGAAAACACAGTGGAAGGGTGGGGAGATGGCTCAGTCAGCATAGTGCTTCCTGATCGAGCATGAGGACCTGAGCTCAGTCCTAACATCTACATAAAGAGCTGAGTATGGTGGTATACACTTGTATCCCAGCGCTAGGCAGACAGAGTCAGAAGGATCCCTGGGGCTCACTGGCCAGCCAGTCTAGCCTAATATGAGAGTCCCAGGTCCCAGTGAGAAACCCTGTCTCAAACAACAAGGTGGGCCGCTGCCTGAGGGACACCGCCAAAGCTGACCTCTGGCTTCCACATGCATGTGGACATGACCCCCCAACATACACATCAAGAAAACCACCATAGAGTTATGTTTAAGAAAGAGGAAGGACACCCTCACATGTTTCTTTCAGTGTGATAAACTCTTCTTAGAGAGCAAGGCAGCTAATGTAGCATCGATATGCATGAGTAGGAACATTTGCTTTGATTTCAGTTTTGTTCTTTGAAAATCCCATACCAATCACATGTTAGCACCTGAAGCCACCAGCAGCATGTCTCTGACTTTCTCCACAGTCGTCATCTGTGTGCAGCGGGCAGTGGGGATACCATGTGTGCTCCCACTGTTAGGAGATGACAGTGTTCTTTGTATTTATTTTCCTCTAAATTTCTGGAGCATTTTAGATAAATATGGAAAATTTGAATAGAGACACGTGGAATGTGATTTCCCAATCTATAAACACCTTTGCGTTTCACTATTGAGTTCTCCATCATTATAGAACTGCTAATTTTCTTAGCATTTAATTTTCTTTCCTTCAAACTATCATCAGGGTGGCCTTTGATGGTGTGGTTTATCTTATTACTGTCTGCCTTGGACTTGATTAGCACTTGGCAGCTTTTCACATAGTTTATTAGACTCTGAAGAGAAACCTCAAATTATCAGGCTTTCAGCTGTGACCCAGATTGCTGGGTTGTATCATACCTCATTACAGAGCCCTTAATCTCTACATAACAGCATAGTTTTTTCTGGGTCAGAAGTTCCCTAAAGATGTATTGACTGAAAATTTGCTTCTTGGAGCAGACTCTATTTCTTAATCACCACTTTTAGCCTTATAACAGCAATGAAGTTCTTTGTATATAATGATCTTATAATAAATAATTGTTGACATGCTTTAAAATCCAGGCATGGGACTGTGGCAGTGGTAGTCTAGAGATTTCATTTAGAAACACACTTCTGCCATTGGTTTACTCAGCAGATTCTTAAAGCATCTATGTGTTCTAGACATCATGTGTAGGTCTGGGGCAATGCCTAAACTCTTACTTTGCTCCAGAATGGTCCATGGTATAGCTCCAGAGGGCTCTGCTGCCTGCCACACCCATCCTGATGACACTATAGGTGTTGTATGCTTGGAATATTGTAGACGTTTATGCAGATAAAAACTACTGCAAATTGAGCAGCTTCAACAAATACCCATTTGGATAACACATTAAAATCTCAGAATTTCTTTAGGTCAGAAGTCCGTGCATGATGTAGCAGGTTGACTGTTCAGGGTCTCACAAGACTAGAATTAAGGTGCCAGCCAGGTCCTATTCGCATCTGCATGCTCAGCAGGGACCGTCCCTCCTCTAAGCTCCTTCACATCTGTGACACAACTCATTCTTCAGAATGAGCAACAGAAAGAAAAGCAAGTGTTTCCGATCTCTGATGTTCAGACTTGCTTTTAAAAGAGATTAAGTCAGACTTCCAGGATAATCCCCTTTAAATTCAAGTGATTAAGACCTTGACATCTGCAAAAATTGTTCATTCTTGTTATAAAACATTGATTAGGAGCAAGTTATAGGCTCTGCCCTTACTGGAAGGGGGAGAATCACCATTCACCGGGGGCTCGTGCTAAGGTTGTCTGCCAGTTTTCCCCTTGGCTGTTTCTTCTATCGGTCTATGTGCTCTTTTAAAGGAAACGCTCCCTCACCAGTCTGCTAAAAGTAACGTCTTTATGTTTGTCTTTTTGTTTTTTTCCGAAACGGAGTCTGACTTCTGACCACCTAGTACTTAATAGAGTCTGAACGTGCCCTCTTTCTGCTTTGTTTGTTGCGCTATAGAACCTGTCCCTTAAACACGCTCCAACCCCTTTGTTTGTTGCGCTATAGAACCTGTCCCTTAAACACGCTCCAACCCATTTGTTTGTTGCAGTATAGAACCTGTCCCTTAAACACGCTCCAACCCCTTTGTTTGTTGCGGTATAGAATCTGTCCCTTAAACACGCTCCAACCCCTTTCACCCAAGAAATTTTTATCCAACCCCAAGTGTATAGGTATGAAAAATCAGTTTATAAATCAAATATTTACTCATGATAAATCACCAAGAAATATGTTTAACAATTCTTTGTTAAACGTATAATTTTACCATTTTTAAAGATGAAAGCAAACTTGCATGCTATGAGATGGATGTGTTTATTTTTACACAAAGAATAAAGTCATTTCTGAATATTTGATACTGCAAGGTCATCCTCAACATTTTCAGGACCAATTGATATTTCAATTTATAATTGTCAGTGCTGAGAACACAGCTTCAAATAAATACATAGTACAAAATGGCAGGAATATATTTAAGAGCATTTCAAAAATTGCTGGAAATTCTGTCCTAATCCATATCTAAAATTCACTTGACAGATTTTATGAAACTCAAATCAGCAACTCAAACAGAAACTTTTAAAATCAAACATGTTAGCATAATATAGTCCCAAGATGTGCTAATTTGATGCTGAGGAGTGAGAGTCAGAAAATATTAAAACTCTGTGTTTTCCATAATTAAACCATGATTTTTTTACAGGGGCAAAAAACTTTATACCATTAAAAAGCATTGTAATCAGTAACACAGTCTGAGCTGTGTTTGTAGGCATTGTATGGCATGATAGTATTTTAGTGCAAAGTTTACATGCTGGGTGTTGAGAAC
The DNA here is from genome assembly GCF_000622305.1 of Nannospalax galili. Taxonomy (NCBI): domain Eukaryota; kingdom Metazoa; phylum Chordata; class Mammalia; order Rodentia; family Spalacidae; genus Nannospalax; species Nannospalax galili. The sequence continues at coordinate 1,375,016 of NW_008332583.1, forward strand.
CAAGGCTACATGCGTGATAGACAAGCACTGCTAGAAGCCTTGTGGATTCATTAAACATTGGATTTTTTAATTAAGTTTTGGTTGCTATACATCCAGAAACCTCTTATTATTTGCAAACTTTGCATGCCTAGTACAATACCTGACACAAGAGCTAAATATTGATTAAATCATAAATACTGAAACCAAGCTGCTTATGACCATAATGGGCTTAAACGCTCGGTTTGCACTAAGGTAGTGTTTGGCCCTTTATACCTGGTTAGACAAAGTTCAATAGTGAAACAGTGTTGGCTAATCTCAATCATTAACCTGATGAAATCTAGAGTCACCTGGGAGATGTGCTACTATTAGGTTAATTAAGGTAGAAAGACCCACCCACTATGGGTTCTGCATTCCCTGGGTTGGGATCCTGGACTCTATGAAAAGGAGAAAGGAAACTGTATAGGCCTTCATCATTCTCCTCTTCCTGATTATGAATAAAGTGTGACTAGTTGTTTCCAGCTCCTGCTTCCTGACTTCCCAACCAGGACGGACTATACCATTAATTGTGAGGCAACAGAGACCCTTCCTTCCTTAAGTTCCTAGTGTCAGGGTATTTTACCACAGCAACAGAAAAGTAAGATAAGACCTGATGGTTTGTGACCTCATGCTACCTCCTAATACTGTTTAGTAGAATGAATGTCACTGAAGGGCCATAGTGTTCTTCTAGGAATAAACTTTCCCTCTGGTCACTTCACCTGTTTTCCCCATCATAGGGTTGACCAAAGAGAGATGGAAATTAAGTCACATCTTTCCGAAGCCATGCACTGCCTCTGACAGTTATTGGCTATTTGATGGACTACCCAATGTTAAATGACCTTGTTTATCACATATGCTTTAATCCTGGCAAATGGAACTTGAAGATGTTTTACTCAGTAGGACAAAGTTAAAGGCACTGTAGATGTGGGAGCAA
>NW_008332583.1:1376689-1427324 GCF_000622305.1 Nannospalax galili
CTACTTACAAATATATTTATTTATATTTTTAACTTCCTTATAACCAAGTCTGTAAGGTTGACACTTCAAAAATTTATATTTATATCTATGTGTGTTTTAATTTATATGTATGTATGTGAACCTGCTTATCTGTATGTGCACCATGTACATGCAGTACCCACAGAGGCAAGAGGAGAGTATTGGAGCCCCTGGAATTGGGGCTACAAGCAGTTGTAAGCCACCTGATGTGGATGCTGGAAACCAACCGGGGTTCCCTATAAAAGCAGCATGTGCTTTTACCTGCTGAGCTATCTCTCCAGCCCCTGTAAGGTAGACATTTTAATAAAGAAGCCTAAAATAGAACAGAGAAAGACAGAAGGAGTGAGGGGTGGTGGGAGGGATAGAGGGAAGAGAGAGGGGCAAGAAAGAGATTAAATAAAGGAGGAGGAAGATTGAGATCGAACAATCTTCCAAGGTCAAGCAGCCAATTAGCAGAAGAGCTGGGATTTGAACTCAAGATTGTGTAGTTTTGCTCTTTAACTGAATGGGTTATTGTATATTAATACACATTTTCCAAAAATACAGAGATCATATATCTTTTCCATAGATATAGGAGATGTTTGGTTATTAGAAAGTTTATTATCTGACTTTTCTCTAGGAAGATAGACGTGAATGTGTTTTACTAAATATTTTATAAGTCTCTTTTTTAAAATTATATGTGATAGTCTTGGGGTTTTCTCTAAGATCTATGACCACTCCAGCCATGTGTATCTGGTTATGTTTACAGTACCACAGTTGAGTTTCCTCCCATTGAGCCCACTGAGTGGGCTTTTAGTCCAATTAGGTAGCTATTGATTGCCCCCGAGATAAAAGTACCACTACTTCTCCAGTGTCATATGCTGAGCCGGTCATTGATGTGGTTATTTGGTCTTAAGCTGGTGTTGGACCATCGATTGATGTTTTCCCTTGGTACCTTCATAGTGCTCTCCAAAGCTATGAGAGCTAGCCATCAAAGGAAGTGGTTTCAGGTCAGTTCCAGCTCTCTTACTCCAAATCCTGTGTCTGAAGTTCTGTCTTCAGCAATAGAGTCTTACCTTCAAGTTCTGGGAGGCCATCAAGGGCTGTGGCAATAGCCTGAGTAATTTGGGGAGTCTCTTAGACTACCCTGGCCAACAACTCAAAGGAAGGTATCTCTTGTCTGGCACTGTTTCTTGTTATGTAGCCTTTAGCTATATACATAGACTCATGTAGCTGGATGGATGGATGGATGGATGGATGGATGGATGGATGGATGGATGGATGGATATGCACCACTTGCATGCCTAGTTCCCGAAAAACCCAGAAGAGGATGTTAGATGTCCCTGGAACAGGGCTTTATGAGCCACCATGTGAGTTCTGGGAATTGAACTCAGGTCTTCTGCATGCAAAAGAAACCAGTGCTTTTAACTGCTGAGCCATTTCTCCAGCCCCTGTGAGTCTCTTTTTATATCATTTGCTCATTTTTTTCCCCAAAATTTGTTAGGGGAAGAAAAAGTTCAGCTAAGAACTCAGTTCTGTGGGTTGACTAATTATGATTATAATGGATGTGTTTCTTTAATGGTAAGTGGTTAGATCCTTCATTTAGGTTAGGTGGTTAAAGACAATGGTAATAAGTCAATAGGAGTGGGGCAGCACCATGGTATAAGCTTCAACTGTTGGTGACTTTGCAGATGTCAATAAACAGTGGGATTTGTTTGGTCAGTGGCCACTGCGCAGAGGAAGAATTGGTTGGGAACTTAATGGTGAAGAGCTGGTTTGTACTGAATGAAGTGAGTTTATCTGAGATGTCATTTTTTTCCAGTGGCAGACAAAAGCAGAGATGCTATCATACTATAAATATAATGCGGTTGTTTGATCTCAATTCTTGCTTCCCCTGAATTGTCTAAATACCCTGCCGTGGACTGTGAGCTATCAAGTGAACTTCTCTATCTCTTGACCTTGACCCTTGCCCATCACACTTGCTTTTTTATTGGGTTGTCAATGAAATTCAAGAGCAGAGGACTTGACACATCTTGCTGCCATTAAATACACTTTGGTTATCTTACAAAAGAAAGTCAGGCCCCAACTACTTATTATCCTTCTAGCCTGGGTCTCAATATGAGACATGTGAAGCTTAAGTAATGCAGAGTACAGGCCAAGACCAAGCCCACCCAACCTACAGTCTGAAGCCTACAGAGATTCCCAATCTAGATAAGTAAAATTCCAGCCAACTCACAGACCCAGTGATAAGATTATAAGCGTGTAAGTCACTGAAAGCTAGTTTGCTGTCCATCATTATTGTGACAATAATGAATATAATCTGCACTTAAAATAAATATATATATTATTAATAACAGATTGCTAGTGAGATGTGGACATAGCATTGAGGGATTTCTAGTTAATCGCCAACCTCTCTTCACTGCAGCGCCTCCTATAATCCAGAATCACTTGCTTTTCCTTTCTCTTTCTCGGTATTCAAGCTGCATTGTCTATAAACTGTGTTTTGTATGTTTGCTTCCTTACATCAAGGTCGATGTACTTAAAGGGCTTTGCTGTGGTATTAGAATGAAGAAGATAGGTTGGATGGTATGAAGCTTTGAGAACTGAAGATTACTGGTTTTCCTCATTATCCAAGAGTAAAAGTGGAGGATGAATAGATTGGGGAGCCAGACAGGTACCAATCACTGGATTCCCTATTTACCAGCCACAGAGTACAAAGATCATTAGAAAGCTACAAAATCCTTATAGGAATATGGTTATTTTACTATTGTGCCTATGTTCATATCAGTTAGCTCTTTATAATAAACAACCCTCAATAACTCGGTATCACAAAAAGTGCATTTGTTATTGTTCTCAAGCCTACAAATGACCTGGCTGGTTCTTCTGATCTCCACTGGACTCACTTACATGTCTGATCAGTTGTGGGTTTGGTAGGAGCTGTGTTCTATTTGGGGATCAAATGTCTATGACATAATCTGGCATTACTTCCAGTGGGATGAGTCCACATGTTGGACTCCTTCACATGACCACTGGACAGGGTTGTAAGTGAGAATGGCAGAGTCAACAGCCTCTGAAGGTTCCATTCAGAACAATCAGTATCACTCTCACTATATTTTATTGCTATAGGAAGTGACAGGGCCAGGCAGGATCCAAGGCATGGAGAAGCACACTTTATCTCTTGACCAGTGGAGCTGTAAATCCACATTGCAGATGACTGTTGACAGAAGGAAGGGTGGAGGCCACTTTGGAATCGACCACAGTTCCTTAGGCCATGGATGTTGACATATACCAGTGTACAACTGGTTAAAACCAATACGGTTGTCACCACGGGATTGGCTCCAGGAGTCTCTGCTGATATGAAAATATACAGATGCTTAAACCTTTTATGTCAAAGGCTATAATACTTATATATAACCCATGCACGTCCTCCAGTGTGCCTTGGATTACATCTAGATTACTTACAATAACTCATGCAAAATAAATGCTACGCAAGTCATTGTTAGGCTACACTTTTAGGGAATAACAGGGACAATAGTCTCTACATGCTCAGTACAGACACTTTTTTCCCTCTAGTGTTTCCAATCTGTGATTGATTGAATCCACAGTTGCAGAACTTGTGAATATAGAAGATAAAATATGTATGTTCAACTCAGTTTGCCAATTTGAATAATAATAATACATTTTAGAAAATAATGTATTAGAAAATGTTTTTATTGCTAGAGTAAAAACACTAAAAACAACAGCTGTACTAGAGTTGACAAGGGGTTAGGACCTGGAGTCCACTGACCTTTCTTGATGAAAAGAAAATTGTTATTCTTAAATGTGGAAGCACTTTTGTGGAAAGTCCTATCTTGTTCATCATCAGAATGGAGAGACATCTGCTGGTTGTCATCATTCCAACAGTGCTTCAGAAAACAGCCTTTCTCTGATTTTTCTGCCACTGAGCGACATTAGCCACTTTGTGACGTCACAGTGAGAGGAGCAGGCATGGCTTTCCCATCTTAAAATACTGTCTCAGTTACAATAAAACCAATAAAGCCTATAGAAGGATGACGTGAGAGTGACAGTCATACGTAGACTGTATGTACCATGGTGATAAAAGCAACACCCATCCGTCACTGTGCACTTAGTCAACAGAAATTGAGAGTCCTTCATTTGGAAGTGCTCTGGGGACTAGAAACACAGTTCTGAACATGACAGCAATATCTCTGTTCTCACAAAGCTGCTAGTTAATGTGCGAGCCAAGTGAAAGTCAAAAGTAAGGACATGCACTCTTTCCTGTGGAGAGAGATAAGATGCAGACCACGAAGGCAAAGGACAGTGGTGATGCATTAGACCTCGTGGGCAGAGGTGTCTCTAGGGTCTGCTGCTATACTGAGGAGAGAAGGCCTGACAGAAAGGGAGGCAGCTTTTGATGAAAAAAAGCGGTGAGAGGCGGGGGATGCCACTCAGAGGTAGAGTTTCTGCCTGCTGTGTGCCAGACCCTGGGTTCAACCCTCAGCATCACAGAGAAGAAAAGAGGACGTGAAAGGAAAAGGGAAGGAAGCAGTGCACTTGGTTTAAGGAGCACTAAAGATATGAGCAGTTCACTGTGGTGCTTGTAACACAGAGACCAAGCAGAAGCTTGGGGTGGGCTGAGGACAGGTCACCGGGGCAGAGTTCTAAGTCTGGGCTCAGTCCAAAGATCGTAAGAAGCTTTTAGTGGTTTGTGAGCAAGAGATTGACATATCTGATATACTCAAGTGGCAGAAGAAAAATCAATGTCTGGGGAAGCTTGTACGAGTTCTTACTGGGTTTTTAAGTTTGATAAGTCTGTTCTCAGATTTCTGAAAGTTATTCATGCATGCATTACATAGTAAAATATTCTAGAAATAATCTTTTTCATTTTCCATGAGTTTCCCCCTCTCTTCCTAACTCTGTGTAACATCTTTTAAAGACAAATGGAAAGGTAACAATCAAATCTTTTCTACATAATAACTCTTAACACCTTCTGTAGGTTTAAAGTTAGGATTTGAGGGGTTTTTAATGTAATTTTTTACTTTTTGAGAATTTCACACATTAACATTGTATGTAGCATCTCTACCCCATCCTCCCCCCTTCAACTCTTACTGTCCATGGAGAAAACTGATTCTCCTTCTTTCAGCAGCCTGAAGTGCTTCCTCTGGACGTGGGCCCTTGGGAAATGCCCTCATCCACATCACATGTCATCTGCTGCTGTCCTTATGCAGGTCTTGTCTGGGCAGCCATATTGTTGAGATTCCACGGGTGCAGCTTTCCTGTCTAGGGAAGACCCTGGCTAGCAGCCGGCATCCTGAGCCCCTGACTCTTACAATCTTTCTGCTCCTCTTCCTCGATGATCCCTGAGCCTTAGGTGTAGGGATTAAGTCATAGGTATTCCAGCTGGAACTGGGTATCACACTGTCACTAATTCTCTGCATTTGACTCCTTGTGGATCTCTGTAATCGCCTCTGTCTGCGGAAAAAGAAGCTCCTTTGGTGAGGCGTAAAAGCTGCAGTTACCTGTATAAGAATGATCACTTAGAATACAACTAGAAGTTATATTGGTTTAGGAAAATGGCAGGATTAGATTCTCCTCTAGGGTCTATGACATCTCTAGCCATGGTATTTGGCTAAGGTTATAGTACAAGAATGATTTTTTTCTTTGAACAGGCCCTAAGTCCAATTAGACTGTTGTTGGTTACCCCCAAGATAACAGTGCCACTATCACACCACTGGGGATATCTTGCCAAGCTTGGTCATTGTTGAGGTTCACGGGCTTTGCAGCTGAGTAGGATTATTGGTTGCTTTTCTCCCTTGATACCTTGCATAGGACGTTTCAATAATATGAGAGCCTGACCTCAGGAGAGAGGCTTCTGGATCAGTTCCAGCTCAATTCCTCCAAGTCCTGTGTCTGAAGTGTGTGGTGTCTTCAGCAGTAGAGTCTTACCCTCAAGTTCTTGGAGGCAACCAAGGGCAATGGAAATATTGTTTTGTTTATCGCCATATTATATATATGGTGACATATATATCATGTGTATAGTTTATATATGTATATATTATACATATATTTTTAAGTAAGCTTTTAATGTGCTTCCCTGTGGCTTTTTCAAATACCCTTAGTGCTGTCACTCCTTCCTCCCTCTCCTGCTGTATTATCTTCCCTTTCTACTCTTGGGTCAAAATAACTCCCTCCTTGTATGCCACTGTCCTAGTTTCTTTCTTCATTTATGCAACAAAATACTCTGACCACTACCAACTTGGGGAGGAAAGGGTTTATTTAGCTTACATCTCCCAGGTCACAGTTCATCAGGGAACCCAAGGAACTCAGGGCAGGAACCTGGAGGCAGGAGCTGGAGCACAGGCCATGGAGGAACGCTGCTTACTGGCTTGCTCCCCCGGCCCCTGCCCAGCCCTCTTGTATGCAACACAGGCCCACCTGCCCAGGGGCGGCACCACCCACAGTGGGCTGGGCCCTCCCACATCACACAACAATCAAGAAGATGCCCCATGGCCATGGCCACAGGCCAGTCCAATGAAGGAAATTCCCCAGCTGAGGCTCCTTCAACCCAAACGTGTCAAGTTGACACTAAAGCATCCAGCACAACCACTTTTGCCTGTTTTTGCTTTTTACCAAACAACATGGAAAAGTATAGACTTAATGAATCAGGAATGTTTAGGAAGAAAATGATAAAAATACTCCATGAATTTGTCTCCACAGACAATTCCCTCTTAACTACCCCATATGGCTGTATAAGTATATGAGAGTCATGCTGTGCAAATCCTACTTGCTAAATAGTCCTCTGCCTCCTGAGTATTGGGATTAGAGGTGTGCACCACCATGCCCAGCCTGCTAAATAGTCTTTTAAATAACATGCCCGTGCTATTTATTGTTCAGAAACTTATTGGGACAGGCTATTTATTTTTAAATCTGTTGAAAACTAAGGTTTTGTGGAAATACTGTCCTAATAATAACACTTAGGGAGTGTACTCCCAAGGAAATTCTTGTGTGTACAGGAGAAACACATAGGAGTATTCATATAACATCCCTGCAGAGTTGCAAAGATACCTGGAAAGTCTTCGCTGAGTCAATAAATGACAACATACGCATAATGAGATCACCTGGAAAATGAACAAAAAGAGCTACATGCATCAATATGAAGGAATCTTTGTAGTACGGGGACTCAGAACTGAACCTTCTGCTCAGCATTCTGTGCATGGAGATTTAAAACAGTCACAGGACGTCTGTGCTGTTAGGAGTGCAGAGATTGCTCCTGAATGTAATGCTGAGAAGTGCCTGGGAGGGACAAGCAGCAAAGGCAGTAAGTGCTTGTGTTAGTGTCTGGGGAAGAGTGAGGGAATGAGCCTTCCACTGTATGGTGAACATTTGTCATTAGCCTGGAAATGAGTGTGCAGGTATGGGTGCTGCTGGACCGTGGATGGCTTTGCATGTTTCAACTATGCCTTAATAGACAAAGACTGCAAAGCGGTTGAGTCTATTCTCACTGTCTTCTTTTCAGTATTTGAACCCCTGGGAGCTCTAGAATGTTTTAGCTGGGTATGCAGCCTCCCAACAAGAACCAACATGTCTCAGGATGCTTTGTAGAAGAGAACCAGATGCCACAAATTGTCCTCTGACTCCCACATATATGCCACAGCATGTATGTTTTCTCTCTCTCTCTCTCTCTCTCTCTCTCTCTGAATTTTTAATGTAATAATTTTTAAATGAAAAAACAAATCTTTAAAAGGCATTTTTATTTGAATTTTGAATATGATATGATTTCAGAAGAAAAAAAAACACAAGCACTCTGTAGAACTGTATCAAAATAATAAGACTTAAAATGGGACAATTTCGAATTAAGTTTAATTGGGCTTTTTCTAGGCTTGCAGGCTTAGCAAATTATTAAATTCAAAATAAACTCCTTGGTTCGTGTCTCAGACAAGTTCCCTTGGATTCTGCAGAGTGCAGGCATGCTTGCCTGGCCTTCTTACCCATCGCCCTTGCTGCTTTTATGTAACCAGTTTTTGATGCTAATTTGATTCCATCCTGAAGTATGGTTTCAATCACTTTCTGTCCAACACCACCATCTTTGTTTGTGCAGAGATGCATGACCCCTGACAATGAGCAAGTGCTTGCAGAACAGGGACTTACATCAAAGTGATGTGGTTTCTGGTTTATGAGAGTTAATTAGTAGAAGTGTAGTTTCAATCTTTTTCATAGAAACTTGCTTAGCCCATTGCCTTTCTTACATGTGTAATAAAGAGTGAATTTCTGCCTGCTTGTTTATTATCTAGAATTATAGGAGAGAAGAGGGAGAGCATTATAAGTAAAGACAGTCTTACACTAGAGATAAATACTTAAACTCCCTCACAGTTAAGCAGATCATAATGACTCTGAAAAGCCACGTGACCTTGAACAACTTCTCACCCTTCCTCAGCCTCTGTCTCCTGGTTTCTTGCCTTCCCTCACTCTATCAGACATAGTCCCTGTTTCATTTCTGTTTCCACCACAACACATTGCAATCACTAGACAAGTACCAAGACCAGGTGTCTGATCATTTAGGTCCCTATGCATCATCACCCCTACAAGTCCAGGAGCATCAAGAGACTGTGAAGTGCAAGTTTGTTCCCATAACACCTAGTCTATCACTTGACCTGCAGAAGAGCTCAATGTGTTAAATATGTGAATCAGTGAGTGAATGAGTGAATGCTCTATTGTCTATTGCTATGTAACACATTAGACCAAAACATTTTCTTGGGACAATACGCTTCATTTCTCAGTGATCTTGGGAGTCAGGAGCCTGGGCACAGCTTAGCCAGGCCTTTTGTTTCCATGTCTCTCACATGCTGCAGTAAAGATCTCCATTGGAGTCAGAATCTCCCATCTGCATCAGGCTTACTCAATGGCTGCTGGAAAGATCCAGTTCCTCATGAGCTCTTGAAATGAAGCCTCTTCACTTCTTTGTTCTGTGAGATTCTCCAACATGATAACTGGCTCTACTGGAAGAATCTTCCAGCAAGACCAGGGGTCACATTCTGCTATAGCTCAGTCCCACAAGTGCCCTGCCATCACCTTTACCTTGCATGTTTGTCAGAAGAAAGTCACTGGTCAAGGTTTTCCTTAGGGGGAAGAGATTAAACACAACACAAATTCCAACAGGGCGCTCATAGAGGCCATATCAGATGTCGCTTATCATAAATGCCTAATTCACAGGACTATATGGAAGTTCACAAATAGGGAAGGTAGAGTGCTTGCTCTTTATAGATCATTCCTTCTCCTCCAGTGTACGTTGTTCTTACCCTCCTCATCTAGTTTGTTTTGGCATCTATGCCTCCACCTCCAAAAGAAGTTCCCGAAACATTACATGCAGTAAAATTCCCGAGCCACTCTTTTAACCCTGAACTCTACTGATTTCAAATTCAAGTTATCATTCATAATTATTTGATTTGCTAATTGTCAATAGCCTCCAGTAAGAAGTCAGCTCTGTGAGGACTAGAGTCCATCAGAATGATTTATCCTTTTCTTACCAGTGCCTTATACGTGGTGGATTTTAAGGAAGATATATTTAGAAAATGTTGCTCCTATATCATAATGAAATTTATTTTCTTTATGTAATTAGTACCCGGGAAGAGGGAGAAGTAGAGACTGACAGAGAGATAATGTTTTTTAACAGTCCTTCAGAGGTTTAGAATCAGAAAAGGGGTGGCCCAAGATCCTTCTAGGAGTTGGAAGTTTTATTTTAACACAGAACATCAACTTGGGGTGCAAGTTATTGAAAACTTTGGCTCACCTAAGTTTGGAAGATAAGAGAATTGTGAGGCACAATCACACAAGTATCACAGACATTTGTGTTTGATTCTATGTCATCGCCTTTCCCTGCCTTGTCAGGCTTTTTTATACCAGCCTGACATCCCTCTGTGCTATCCCCAACTCACCTCTGCCTGCTGCCCCAGCAACAATGGCTGAATTTTCTAGTGGTATAATAATTTTAGCTTAGTGACCAAGAACTACAGGCATACCAGGCATTCACTAAACCTGCATTTTCTTCTGGATGCTCATCATACATCTTACACAGGAAGCTGATACACAAGGACATTAACATTTAAAAGCTCGAGATTAGCAGTATTATACCAAGCTGATTCAACTGTATGGCTACGCTCACTCACAAAGCCATTTTCATTCCCTAAAATATACTTAAGACTAGCCTGGCATGGTGGTCTACACCTTCTTGGGAGGCACTTGGGAGGCAGATGCAGGACAATCAAGAATCCGAGGTGAGCTTGAGCTACATAGCAAGACCCTGACTCAGAAAACAAAAACAAGGTCTGAGGCTATAGAACAAGAGTAGAGTGCTTGCCTGGTATACATGAGATTCTAAGTTCAGTCGCCCCTCCCCCCGGGGGAGGGGGCTGCCTGTCTGAACTCACTAAACATTTGGGAATGAGCAGGTTTGGATATTCTGGTCAGGAAGATACCAATAAGCACATGTCATTTGCATCCTCTGCCAATACACCAGTCAGTGTCTTTGAAGGTGTTATTGGGATTCCAAAGCCACCGTGCCTGAAGATACTAGACTCTCAGGAGCCAGGGCCTAAATGGCCATCACATACCAATATCATATTCTTCTTCGCTTACAAGCCTTGAGATGGGAATGTACAACTTAGTGACAAAAGCAACAATTTTCAATGGAAGGACAGAGGGAGTTCACTTCAAGAGAAAGGCTCTGGGCTTCAGGTCTGGCTCAGCTCCAGGGTATTCTTTGCAGGGACAGACTGTAGAATACTCATGAAGGATATTGATGGGTTCCAACATAGCTTTTAGAGTCCAGGGTGACCAAGTACAGCGAGAAATAAGCAGGATCCCCATGGATACACAGCCATTCTGCATTCAGACTTTGATCATAGGTAGCAGGAGGAGCAGAAGTGACTAAGGGAAGATCGGTTGGACGAGAGTGCTACTGACATTCTTAGCTGGATAATTCTCTCCTGCCAGGGCTGCTCTACACACTGGGGCTGTTTAGTAAGAGCCTGACCTCTATTCACTAAATTTCAATATCACCTCCATGCAGGAAGACCAGAATGTCCACAACCATTGCCAGATGTCCCTGGGGCATTGGGGGAGCCGCCCACCATCACTGGACCAGGGATAGGGATGCAGTGTCAGTCAGGATATGCATCCCAACATCTCAATAGCCAAGAAAAGCAAGAGGTCACTTAGTGCTCACTGCATGACCAGTGTGGAGGGACAGAAAGATTCTATTTCATCTTTCCTCAGAGATTCAGACTGACCAAGTATCCAATACTTTTCCTACATCATGAGTTGCCCTACCAGAGGGAACATAGTGGTCCTTCCAGCAAAGGCTTCATCCCAGAGGTTTCCCAACACTTGTTCTCAGGGGACGTTGACCAAAAGGAGACTCACCCAACCACACCGAGACCAGGAATATTTGCAAACAGCAGAAATAATGGCCACCATAAGTGCAAAGACGGTCCCCCTTCCCTGTGGGCTCAGAATGGGAAAGTGTTAGTCAGAAAATGCAAGGAACAGCAGCGATCATCTAGGCTGTAATGACTATAAAGAACCCAGGTGTGGTAGCACATGCCTTTACTCCCAATACTAGAAAGGCAGAGGCTGGCAGGTTTCTGTGAAATCAAGGCCATCGTGGCCTACATAGCAAGTTCCAGGACAGCTGGGGCAGTATGGGGACCCTATCTCCAAAAGACCTTTAATAACAACAACAATAATAGTAGTAATGACTACAGTGCATCCAATAATTTAGTTGTTACACATCAGCCAAAATGGTTAAAATGCTTTTATTCTTTGTGTTTTAGATTATAAAACTAAGATAAAATACTCAAGTAACTTGCCTCAAATCACATAGCTAGCAAGTAGCATACCTGATATTTGAGCCCAGGTCTCTCTGATGTTTAGGACTGAGCTTTTATAGTCCCCTTTTACATTCCTGACTGCTGCACAGATCACTTTCTCTTGTTATGGGAGGAATGCCCACCTTGTGTTGTCTGTTAGAAACACCATTGATACTTGTGTGTAAGCTCCTTCCAGTCTTCCACCCCTTGACATTTCTTTCTTAGTGAATTCCACCATTCCTAAAGCATATGGAAGGCTGCCTTCAGCCACTTCATTGGGGGTATTCCTGCTCAGGATCTGTTACCAACCATTCAGGCATAGCACTAAGCTTTACTTCAAGCTGAGGACTAAGAAACTAGCACCTAGACTCAAACCAGGCTGTAAATTCAGCCTAACAGCTACTTCAAGATGCAGTGACCGATTCAACTGAACCCGGTCCAAATACAGCTGCAGTATCTCCGCAGCCCTGAGGCCAGGGCTTCATTACAAAAGCAAGCAGTGAACTGAGGAGATAACTCAGTCCATAAGTCCTTGCCATGTAAGCATTGGGACCTGAGTTCAATCTTTGTAATCCATGTAAAAAGCTGGGTGTGGAGAAGCACATTTGTAACCCCAGCTGGCCAGAAAGAGACACAGATTCCTAGGGCAAGTTCCAAATCCCAATGAGAGGCACTGTCTCAAAAACCAAGATGAACAGCACCTGAAAAATGACAGCTGAGTTTGACTTGTGTCCCCCACAAAGACATGTAACTCACACACATGAACATGCATACACATACACACAAAAGCAAGCAGTAATCAAAATTAATACCACTGAATATAGGTATTACAAAACTTAGCATCATGTCATGCAGGTAAATACTGTTCATAGCCTCATTTTAGAGATGAGGGAACTACAGCTGAGAGAGGTGACGAGGTGAGGCCATATAGTGCACTTTTGGAAGGATTCCAGATTTGGCTCCAAACTACAAGCATGTGTCTATACTAGTGGATGCATGAAACTGCTTCATTTAAAACATACACATGTGCACACATATGCACATACATGCATACACATGTCTGTCCCAAGTCAACCATAAATATTTCCTTTTTTTCTTTTTTTTTTTTTTTTTTTTTTTTTTGTCTTTTTAAGAAAGGGTTTCCCCGTAGCCACAGCTTGCCTGGATTCACTATGGAGACCAGGCTGGCCTTGAACCCACAGAAATCCGCCTGCCTCTGCCTCTCAAGTGCTGGGACTAAAGGCATGTGCCACCATGCCTGACTCATAAATATTTCTTTTAAGAGACTATAAGATTTATTTCACTTCCTCCTTCTTCTGCTCCAAGGAGTTATCTGGGAGTTGCTAAGCTTATATCTAAATGCAAGCAGTCAGGCTTTCGCAAGCAGCCTGTAAGGAGATAGTTCAAGTTACTATAGCGTGAATGTTCACATTTGGACGTGGAGAGGCAGTGGTCCCCATGCTCCAACTCCAGGTTCTGTCCTGTTAATCAGGATTTCTTTAATAAAGAAAAGCAAGAGACTGAGGATACAGTAAAACAAAAGTTCTAAGAGGTGCCCAGAATCTTCCAAAGAATTCAAATGAATTTATTTTAGGAAAAAGTGAGACGAGTGTTAGAGTTAAGAGAGATTTCCCTAATTAAACTGTAAACAGATTGTTAAAGGTAACAGGCTCTCTCCCAGTAGAAGCCTGAGAAAAGGCCAATCCTTGCCAAGTACTAATAGAGTCAACTAGTGTAAGGGCACAGAGGGAGAGGCACAAATAAGAACAAAGGATCCTGGCACAGATGCATAAAAATGTTATAAAGAAATCTACAGCTTTATATGCTAACATTATGAAACAATAATAAAAAGCACAGCTGCCTTGTAGAACTTGAACTTTGCAGTACTGACCATGTTGAGTTCTGAGTACCATCAAAGGGTATCAGGCACCATGACCATGATCTCTAAGTTGCTAAGAGCTATTCAAGCACAAGTTGGCCTGAATTTGGGTTGATGCTTTCTTAAATCTGCTTTGGCTCCTGAATGTACAGAAAAAGAACAAACCTCCAATCAGACTGTTCTCATTTAAGATAACTAAGTATGGGGTAAGGGGATTCATCAAGATATCCATTTTCTGGGCTGGAAAGATGGCTCCGTGAGTAAGGACATTTGCTCAATCATTAGAACCCGAGTTCAGATCCCCAGCACCCACAATTTTTTTTAAAAGCCAGGATTAGCCACACACATGCCTCCAACCTCAGTGCTATAGGAGACAGAGGCAGTCGGATCAGTGAGGCTTACTGGCTTCCAGTCTAGCTCCAGGTCAATGACAGATCCTGTGTCAAAAGAACAAGATGGAGTATGATAGCATAGGTCACCTAACATCCTCCTCTATCCTCCACATGCATGCACACAGGCCCACGCACGTGTGCATATACTGACAGAGACAGAGACAGAGAGACGGGGGGAGGGAGGGAGACTTCTATTTACTGCATCTGGATCGTACTAGGAGAATCACAGATACCCAGGCCAGATAGTTGAGTTCACTGCCATCTCTGAGGATGGTGGTTACAAAGGCCTGGTTGTGTGCTCTGTGATGCTGTGTTTATTGGTATTATGTGTTATCATTTGCAAACATTCTTCCAGTGGAAGACAGTAGGAAGCCCCACATGCTTACAAGTGCCATTTTCCACAGAGCGTTGGCCACTTTCCCAGGTGGTAAGACAGACAATGCCCTTGTTTTGTGCTTTTCATTTTCCTGTCTATCCATTTTGGAGTGATTATTGCTACAGAGATAACCGTAAAACCAGAGGAAGCCCAGGAATTAGCCCTTTACGATCCACTTATACCCCAGGTTTCCCACTCACTGGGACTGTTTTTGCACATTAGTTTTTCATATTTTGAATTTCATGTAAGTGGAAGGAGACGCTGACCCAGTGCCTGCTGTGCTAGTGGTACCCCATGTCAACGATATTGAGGTTCTCTATGTGCAGTCTCGTGTCAGCCTCTTTTTTACTTCACTTCATGTCTCAGACTTACCTACATCATTGCAGGGAACGCAGTACTTCATCCTTTTTCATTGCTATGTATTATTCCAGTGTGCAACTGCATGAGCCTTGACTTATCCTTTCTACTACTGGTGAATGTTCATGTTGTTTCCAGTTTGGGGATGCTGTTAGTATAGTGGTTTGATATTTCATATTTCTTTTTGGTAATTATTCTGGATTGAGAATCAAGACCATAAGATGTACAAGTTCAGTTTTGGTAGATATTATTTACAAATGATTTTTACTAATAAATACTGCTTCCAGAAATGTAAGAAAGCCTGACTGCTTCACACATTTACCCACAAATAATGATGACCAACGCTAATTTTAATTTGCCTTTTCCCTCCTATACAGATTTTAAATTTTAATTTTATGTATGTGGTTTTTGGGGGGGGAGTGTTGAGTATAGGTCATGAAACTAGAAAAAGGACTATAAGAGGGAAGAAAGGTCTTGAGGGGAAGGATGAGCACAGAGGAAAACAGGAGATATGGCATGACACAGAATTGAGGCCACTGAGGGGAGGAAGGGACCAGCAGGATGGGGTGAGGCAGAAAAAGGGAAGAGAATAACAAACAGCTGCCTACAAGCTCCTGTGCAGCCACGTAACCCTCCCAGATGCTGCTGATACCAGATAGATGCAGGACTAGAGCAATGACTTTACTCTCTTATGGGAAATTTTTCTAATCATACTGTGATAATAAGAAAGAAGGCTTTGAGGGTTTGTTAGGCTTTTGTCAGAAAGATATAAAATAAAGCAGAGGGTTCATTATTTGGAACAAAATACTGTTTTTGCTTCTGCTGGAATCCTATAGTACTTGTCATTAGCCATTAATCAATATACTCAATGGGCCACTTAGAGGTATTGCACATTCCCTGCGTAATTAGAAATTGCGAGATCTTAGCTCCTGTAATTAAGGATAAAGCCAATTAGACCTTCTAATGGAGTACAGCTCATGTCCTGTGATAACCCCAGATCTCATATAGTGAGGGCTGGGTGTGTAGTTCCTGATGGCAAGATGCAGATTCTCAAGTTCTCTCACATCTGTGGCCAAGACCTCATCCTCTGAGGATCCCTTGTTTATTTTCTGTGTGTTCTGAGAAGTGTGAGTCTCTCATTTCAGTTACATCCACAGTTAGGGGCCAGGCAACATGGTTCATGCTTATAATCCCAGGACCTGGGAAGGTGAGGGCAGACAAGTTGCAAGATCAAGCCAGCTTGGGTTATACCGCAAGACCATGTTTCAAGCAAGCAGGTATTTCAGTTTTAAGAAAACAATTGCAAATACATTATTTAGGTGCTGAAGATCAGTGAAGGGACATTGGCATAACTGTCCTTCCATCTCAGTGAATTCTAAAGTCCCTCCTCGGGTACAGCGGTTCCCTCACCAGGGTGTGTTCTACCAAGCCAGTGTCACCAGCAGTAGCAGCAAAGGACGTTCTGGCCAGCAGCACTGCAGCAATCCATCTCCAGTTATCCAAGGACAGAGCTTCATAGATGCTCATGCTGTGCCCCGCTCTGGCCTGTGGGTTTCCTTTCTAATCAGAGTCACTGTTTTCACCTCAACACAGCCACACTGGACTTCCCTTTCAGAGCTCAGAGAAAGTCCTTTAGCACCATGTTGAGGCCTGTAGTTGAATTCAGATCCTTGCATGTTCTAGCAGAATCACCTTGGGCAAACTGCTTATGTCTCAGGGCCTCTGTCTGCCTGCTTTTGAAGTGAAGAGGGGTGGGAACCTCTCCCAGGTCACCAGTGATACCGTGAGGTCCTGCAGAATGTGTCTCCCAGGTCACCAGTGATGATACTGTGAGGTCCGGCAGAATGTGTCTCCCAGGTCACCAGTGATACCGTGAGGTCCTGCAGAATGGGTCTCCCAGATCACCAGTGATGATACCATGAGGTCCTGCAGAATGCCTCTCTCAGGTCACCAGTGATACCGTGAGGCCCTGCAGAATGTGTCTCCAAGATCACCAGTGATACCATGAGGCCCTGTGCGTCTCCCAGGTCACCAGTGATGATACCGTGAGGTCCTGCAAAACGTGTCTCCACACCCTTGCTCCTTACACTGCTGATGGGAATCCCGCAGCGTGACTCTGTGACAGCAACAGCTCTGAAGCTTGATTCAGGTCGGGGGCTGGTGCCTTTTCTTTAGCAGTTGTTACAAACTTCCTGATGGGCTCCATACGTAGGGCATGTGTGGGATAACTGCTGTTGTCAACCTGACACATCTGGTTAAAGGGACCTCAGCTGAAGAATGCCTCCATTGTATTCACCTGTAGCCATGTCTGTGGGGGCATTTTCTTGACCGTTGAATGATGTAGGAGTGCCCAGCCTGATGTGGTCTGTGCTGCCCCTACGCAGGTGGTTCTGGGCTCTATAAGAAAGCAGGCTGAAGCACAGGCCGGGGGAGCAAGCCAGTAAGCCATGTTCCTCCATTGTCTGTGTGTCAGCTCCTGCCTCCAGATTCTTGCCCTGACTTCCCTCAGTGATAAACTATGACCCAGGATATGTGAGATAAAATACCCTTTCCTTCCCAAGTTGTTTTTGGTCAGTGTTTTATCAGAGCAATAGAGAAAGAAGCAAACTAAGACAGAAGTGGGCAAACTAATTAATGACAAACACCAGTGACAACCACCAGGACTTCTGCCCAGACCTCACTCACCCCTGAGAGGTGGATGATACTATCTTCATCTCTGTTTCAACAATAAGGGAAAGTGAGGCACATTGCTAAGTACCTTGGTCAAGGTGCTAGAGCTAATCAATGCTGCAGTTACTGCTCAATCCTAGGTTGTCTGTCTCTGCTACGTATTTTCCCTTAACCTCTACAGGATATCTGGACACCTGGTTGTGGTGAAATACCTTGAGAAAAGATTTAAGTTTTAACCCCAGAACCCACATTAAAAAGCCAGGAATTGTTATGTCTACTTGTAGTCCCAATGCTGGGAAAATAGAGACAGCTGGATCCCTGGGGCTCACTGGCCAGCTTGCCTAGCCCTTTTGATGAGCTCCAGGCCATGAACGACTATGTCAAAAATAAATAAATAAATAAATAAATAAATAAATAAAGGTGGATGGTCCCTGAAGAATGATGACTGAGGTTATCCTCTGGCTACACACACACACACACACACCACACACATGAACATGCATGCATATTGAACATACATACACAAGAATGGACCTTACAAAGAAAGATTTAGACTTTCCTTATCCATTATTATAGCCACAAGTCCCATTACTATCTAAGTTGATTAATTAAAATGTAGTAAAAAATAATACTTCAGCCACATAGGGCTGGTAGGTGCTCTCATAGGCACCACAAATGCAGAATATTTCTGTCATTGAACACAAGTCCCTCCTTTCAACTTTAGTGTCTAAATAGAGCAAGCAAGAAAGAGGTCCAGCTTCAGACTTGAGACAAGTATTGAGAATTCCAAGCCTTTCAGTCCCTCAGATGGGAACAGAGGGAAGACAGAGGAGTGTCTGTCTTCCATCAAGCAGGTGGGTGGCTTGTCAGCTGGTCACCTTGCACTAGATAAGCCGTGTCTTCTGCTGTCAGAGGCCTCGTGTTCAAAATCAGGCTCAGTCAGTAGCTCACTGTGTAACCCACACAAATCATTCCGTTCCCCGTGCCATCCTAGTTACTCCTCACTATTGAGGGCGTAGAGGAAGAGCTGGGGCAGCGTAGTAGTAGTGAGCTATGACAAAATTAGCTAGCCCAGAAGATGCCGTCTGAAGGTTTCATTCAGAAAAGAGAGACTGGAGAATCAGACAAGTGAGTCAAGGGAGTCAGGGGACTGGTTCCCACATGTGGGACATTAGACTAGTGAGAGCTCTGAGCAGAGCTTTCAGTAATCTGTGTGTGTGTGTGTGTGTGTGTTTATAACATGTCACTCACATGTAAGAATTCCAGTGGCTCCAAGTGTACTCTAAAGAATGCTTTATGGATGGGGCTGGAGAGATGGCTCTGAGGTTAAGAGCACTGGCTGTTCTTGCAGAAGACTCATGTTCGAATCCCAGAACCCACATGGTGGCTAACAGCCGTCCATAACTCCAGTTCAGGGGATGTAAAGCCCACTTCTGTCCTCCACTGGCACTGCATGGCACAGGTACACTTACACTCATGTAAGCATAACACTCATACACATAAAATAAAAATGAATAAAAGTTTTAAAAAAGAATGTTTTATTATTTGGAGACTACTTTTTCACATTAAACACCTTTTTGTTTGTAAAATCCTGTTCCTAATAGGAATACTGTAGGTTTATGTAAAAAATGTCAATAGTAGGAATATTTTATGGTTTTAACAGACAAAAGAAAATGTATGTCTATGCCTTAGACATTCATTTGTTTTAAATTACACTCATTCATTTGTTTGTTTATTGAGGCGGGTCTTGCTACTTAGCCCTAGCTGACTTGGAGCTCCCTTTATAGCCCAGCCTGGCCTCAAATTCTCAATCCTCCTGCCTTAGTCTCCTGAGTGTTGAGATTATAATCATGCATTACCATGCCTAGAGTTATCTTATTTATTTTTACATTTTGATTTTATTTTTTATTTGTAAATTTTTATTGAATTTTTGTGTATTTCATATGAGCATCTTAATCATCTTTATACGCTTCTCCTTGGCCCCCTCCCAACCCCCCCCACACTGACTTATAATTCTTTAATGAAGATTGGGGCCTGCAGTCCATTTCCACAGTTCTGTACTGGGTGTTTGTCTGCTTGAGTTTGCATCGATCTTGTGCATGCTGACACCATTGATATAGGTTTGTGTGAAAGAGTTCCAGGAGCCTGTAGGACTCTACTTCCATATGGTCATGCACCTCCTCCCCTGGCTCTTACATTTTATTTATTTTTATTTCATGTGTATGAGGATTTTGTCTGCATGTTTCTAAGTGCATCTGTGTGTGCAATGCCTGCAGAGGCCAGAAGAGGGTGTCAGATCCCTTGGAACTGCTGACACCCTTGCTGTAGGTTCATATGGGCAAGGTCCCAGGAGCCTGTAAGACTCTTTCCATACGGTCATGCACCTCCTCCCCTGGCTCTTACATTTTATTTATTTTTATTTCATGTGTATGAGGATTTTGTCTGCATGTTTCTAAGTGCACCTGTGTGTGCAATGCCTGCAGAGGCCAGAAGAGGGCATCAGGTCCCTTGGAACTGGAGTTACAGATGGTTGTTAGCCCCCATGTGGGTGCTCAGAACCAAACCTGGGTCACCTGCAAGAATAGCCAGTGTGCTTAACTGTTGAGCCATTTCTACAGCCCTCACCATGTTTAGCTTTAAAATGCTATTTCCTGGGCTATAGAGAGGGCTCAGTGTTTAAGAGCACTGCCTGATATTGTGGAATACCCAGGTTCAAATCCCAGCACTCACATGGCTGCTAAAAATCATCTGTAACTCCAGTTCCAGGGGCTCCAATCTCTCTCCTGACCTCCTCAGACATTGCATGACACAGGTACACTTACATTCACACAGGCAATACACTCAAACACATAAAAATAACAAATATATTATTTCATAATCCATACAAGCCCCAAGCCAGGGAGCTTCTAAGTCAGACACTATTGCAATGGTACCCAGGTATGAGTGGCTGTGATATTCTCTGGAGAGAAGGAGGCAGGGGTGAAAGCCACTAGGATAAGACAGAGGATATGGAACAGGGGAGGAAAGGAAGGGGAGCGAGTCGGGTCCCCAGAGAATGAGTGGTGACTGAGGGGTGGCAGGGATGATAGAGTCATGGCCCAGGCTCTGCTTCAGTGGCTTCAGGTTTTCTTCTCGTGGGATGCCTGTTTGTCCTTAGCAGACAGACATAAGTCAAGGTCAAGGAGTCATGACCCAGGCTCTGCTTCAGTGGCTTCAGGTTTTCTTCTCCTCGTGGGATGCCTGTTTGTCCTTAGCAGACAGACATAAGTCAAGGTCAAGGACACAGGGAAGCAGTTGACTCCCATCTCGCAGCACCAGAAAGCCAAGGGGCAGAAGTTCTACAGACACCGCAGTCCCCGCACAAGGCTGCCTAGTCTGCACCACCGTCCACCCGGTGCCCTTCTCTTTCCTGTCCAGGACACACTGGCAAAGCCTGTGTGAATTCTGCATCTCAGGAGACCCAAGCTATCAGAGCCTCCCAGCCACTGCCTATGGAGGCAGGAAAAGAAGCCAGCAAACAGCAGAGTGCAGAGCACAGGGAGCTGCCAGGACCAGGCAGCAGGATTCTTGCATTTTAAACAGCATATGCAAATTAAATTAGCATGGGTTCCACTTCTCCAATGTGGCTCAGCCAGTCCCCAATAATTCCCAAGCCAAACTGACCCAGTTTGAAATGAAAATCAGGTTTATTTTTAGAGAGATTTGTCTCAGTCTCTGTGCATGAGGGATTTTTTTCCCCTTTCTATTTGGCTTGATAAACATCCAAGTACATCATTCCCAGCCATGCAGAGTCCTGCTGACAGTCAAGCCACAGATGAAGGTGCAGAGGAGAGTGGGGCGCTGAGCACTGGGCACAGGTGAGCCCCCTTTGGACCCAAGCAAGACTTGTACAAATATCATTTCTCTTTGCTGTCTGCCAACCTTCAGGATGGTGTCAGGGTCCCTTGAACTGTGAAAAGAACCCCAATATTTAAGGTGATTTAGAGCTTGGTTACACTGGGGCTCTGTAGAACCTCCTACCATTCACTGGATACTCTGAACATCTGATAAAAATCCAGACCATGTGAATTGCTCTTTGCATCTGTATTCAAAAGCATCTCTGATCACAGCCAAAGGCATGGTACTTTTCCTTTGTGGCAGTTTCCACAAGGAATTCATTCCAGAATTGTATGGTTAGCATTTGTCTCTCTTCTCCAAACTGTGAGCTCCCGGGAGGCCCCAACCATCACTGGCTTCCACCTCCTCAGATCCTAGTATATTAAATCTTCAGCAGCTGAGTGGAATGAGCTGCTAGACCAGAGGGTCTCAGCTGGAGGGCAATGTTGATACCACTCCCTTCTCCCCAACACATGTCAGTTTTTGGTTCCACAGAGAATAGAGGGGTGTGGCACAGGCCAGGGGACAGCTATCACAGCGAACATTTCAATGCTGCTGAGCCTAGGAAAGCCTTCTCTAGGTAAATTTGTTCACCTGTGGTTATCATCCCTTGGCTAAGGAAATTATTCACCCCTGACTTTTTGGTCCATCTATAGACACCATCACTTTCACCAGAAAAGTTTCTCTCTGTTTATCTCAGACAGTTTGGTCTCAAGTAGTGAGGGTAGTTGCTTTACTTGAAAGAGAATAAGTGAATTGTAGTAACTCACTCTTCTGGCTGTGGTCCTCATCTGTACCACACAGGACCTCAGCCAGTTCCTCTCCCCTCTTGGTTACCTCTGAGATGTTCACCTGAGCTCACATCCTTAAAACACTTAAGGGTGATGCCTCCCCTATCACAGTTATCACCGCTGTCCTCCATAAAGGTGCTGACTCTAGTCCCAGTCCCTGTACACAGGACCTGACAGAGTGACCAGAAAACTGAAACCAGAAACTGAGCAAATGTCACCTTCCACCATGAGGCAGAAGCAAAGCCCTCTCTCTAAGTCTGCATGAGCCTTGGTGCAGTGTAGTCCAGGATGGACCCTGTGCAGATCAATGCCTGCAGTAAATCCAGGTGCTGGGACTACCAGCTTGAGAACTATGGGTCAGATGCTTCTGCACTGTGAGCCTCAGTTTCCTCACCCACATGGTAATGGTAGGTCTACCCTGTAGGATGGTTTGGATATGAAATGGGATGATTACACACACCCTAGGTAGAGGTCCCAGGGCCTCAAAGCTTGGGTACTTTCTGTCCCTGTTCTGTGGTGGTTATGGTTTGCTGCTGTCATCATTAGCACTGTGCTTTCAGGACAGACTGGGGTTCACACCCTACATCTCATAGTATATGTCTGATGTTAAATGATTACTGAATCTCCCCTACCTGATTTTCTTCCTCTGCAAAATAGGCATTAACAGTGTATCTGCCTCACAAGATACTGTTGAACACTAAATAAAACAAATGAAACAATGTGCACGGAAGTCTTAGAAGAGTGTCTGGCATCCAGTATGTGTTAATAATAATTATTAGCATGTAAAATGATTAAACACTGTTATTCACATTAAAAATAAGTCATGCTTTATTAGGCTTCAATGTTGAATCTAAGTTATAAAGTGATCTCTGTAAGTTTATTCTGACGGTAGCCAAAAGAACAATCTAGAAGTTAAGTTGAGTTTGGAAGCTTCACGATAGACTAAGAAAAGTATCTGCTGAGGATTTTAGGGTGGAACAGTGTTGCTTTAGAATCTATTTGCTCAGGCCTTGAAAGCTTGGAGCATAGTGTGCTTGAAGTTTCAAGTTCACCAGTATTGTAATGGGACAAGGACAGATGTTCCTCCCACTAAAGAACAACAGTCCATAGAAATCTGTTCCTCACTGTATTCTGGCTTCAGTATCCCAGGGGGACCGGATTGTCAAACATGAACATTTGGTAATCTTGTTGGCTTTCTTACCCACAAAAAAGTCTTGCAGGAAAACTGTCCCACTGTTCCAAGATGCCACCCTTCCCAAAAGCAGAGAAACTAAGTGATGCACAGAAATCAGCATACAAGTCTTCCCGTCGTCCATCTCTGTCCCTGATATAGCCCAGGGGCCCCAGGAAATTTCTCTTAATCAGTGCTTGAGTTTGATGTGTAAAGGGTGAATAAATACTCACCGGGTAAAGTAGAGAGGAAAGAAGGAACATCTGGGATGTAAGGAGTAGCATACGTGAAGACCCACGCAAGGAGAAAGTTGAAGAATGTGGGGGTAGAGGGTTCAAGAATGTCTACCTGGCCAGAGAAGGGGCTGGAAGGCAGATGGGCACTAGACCATGCAGATCCCAGGTGATTTCTGGTCAGGATCTGGGTCTCTGTTGCTACTTGGTGAACTTAATTGTGGGGCTGTTGCAAGAGCCCAGATTGGCATTGCTGTGAGCTGTGATTTACAAGAGGACCTTGTGTTTAGAAGACTTTCCTTTAGACTTCCCTTTCCAGAAATATTCTGAACTCATGGGACTGTGTGTTTACCTGCAGCATTTTAGAGCATGTCCTCTGAGCTGTCTCCCTACCTGAACCCCACAGGCAGCTTCCACACCACACATGTGTCCCTTTCTGTTTGTATTTTTCATACTCAAGGAGGCCTCCCATGGACTCCAAGAAGGAAACCTGCTACCCACTCACAGCAGTTCCACTGCCTGCAGAGAGCAAAATGCTCTGGAGGCGCCTGGCAATATGCTCTTCCTTCTGGCACATGGGCTGTTCGCTGTCTTCCAGGAATGCAGGGCTAGGATGTGTCACCTCCCTAACCCTGGAAGATTAGCGTTTCTGTATCTGCTGCCAAAACTGGTTTGACTTAAAGCATACTCGGGCTCATGTTCACCTCCTCACATGGGTGGGAACATTGAACCTCTGACCCCATGGGCAGTCAGTAGAGTTGCTCCTGGTCATATTCTAGGCATTGGACTTGGAATACTAGGGGAAAGAAGGAACTGGAGTTTGCTCCAGACCTGTCTATAAAAGCAACAGTCTCTGGTCATTCTCTTTGGATTGAAAGATAATAGATAGCCTGGAAATCCTAGAAGGATGAAATGATTTAACACTTGTGCACTCAGAATGAAAGGTTGGGGCTCATGGTTCAGGCATTTAAATGGATGGATTTTTAAAATGCATTATTGGGTCCTGCAGAGAACGTTCAGGGTTAAAGAGCACACATTACTCCTGCAGAGGACTCAAGTTTGATTCACAGCACCCTTGTCAGGTAGCTCACAGCTGCCTGTAACTCCAATTCCAGGTGAACTGACACACTCTTCTGGACGCTACACGTATCTACACTCATGTACACATACAACATATGCACATAATTAAAAATAACAAAAATAGAGGCTGGAGAGATGGCTCAGAAGCTAAGAACACTGGCTACTCTTGCAAAAGACCTGGGTTCAGTTCCCAGCACCCACATGGTGGCTAATAACCATCTATAACTCCAGTTCCAGGGGATTTGATACCCTCTTCTAACCTCCATGGGCATTGCACAACATGCGTACACTTACATACATGGAGGCAATGCACTCATACACAGAAAATAATAAAAATATTTTAAAAAAATAACAAATCTTTTTTAAAATGTATGCTTTATAGCTGGATATGGTGGCACACACCTTTAATCCCAGCACTTGGGAGGCAGAGGCAGACTGAGACCAGCCTGGTCTACATAGTGTGTTCCAGGTGAACTGGGGCTACAGGGAGACCCTGTCTCAAAAAAAAAAAACAAATATATGGGACCACCATTCATTGAGTCAGACCTGTGCCCAAGGCTGAGAATGTGACTGATGTGAACAAGGCTGATGACTTCTCAGGAGACAGAGATTTGATTGGAGTTGCCGCCTGTCTAATAAATGCCAAATACCACAGAACTAATTTGCATGGTTACCACAACATTTGGCATTTATCTGTTCTTTCGTTCAACAAATATGTGTTTGGTACAACAGCATGTGAGAGTCTGTGGTGAACCCCAGCGGGTCTTTTCTCCTCTTGATGGTGATGAGTCATATGGTTTTTCAGTGATGGATTTCTCTGTCTACTGTTTTATATAGTGGGGTCTGTGCAGTGAATGGTGAATGCAGTGGGAATGTTTGCATACAGGAGGAAAGCACAAAGCTAGTCAGCTCCAGTGTGCAGATTTTCTATGGCTTTTGCTCCATGAGAAAATCGCCTCATGGCTGAGAAGCTCTGATACAGCCTAAGATTGAAGGGTGTGCTTGGGTATTCTGCACGGTGGACCCGTTTGTTTTTTAACCATCTCTACCTGTCTAGGGTCGGTCTTCGGAAGCCTTATGTTTCTAGAACCTGTATTTATATCACTAGGACATTAGAAAAAACATTTCATTTGAATATAGACAGTGGATTTTTAAGACTTTGAAAGGTTCTGATTCATTCTAGAATATCCACTAATTCAGTTTAAAATGTCTCTCAAACTACATGGTGGATGTTACACAGTCAAAAGGACCCAGTGATGGGGGAACCAACACACTCTACATCTACTTGCCCAGCACCCACCCCATAAGGCTGATCTGAAGGACTAAGTTTATGTCATCTCGGTGTCCCAATTATGTCATTTTTAGACATTTGAGAAGTGGTAGACACTGAGAGCCAGTGAAAGAAAATAGCAACAGAGAATGGGGGTGACGGCCCACTCCTGTAATCCCAGCACTTGAGAGACTGGGGCAGGGGGCACTGTAAGAGTGAAGCCAGATTGGTCTCCATGTCAAGACTCTGTCTCAAAGGCAGAGGAGGTAGGGGATGGAGAGGGCCAGGCAGAGGGGAAGAGCAGGTGGCAGTGCAGTCATCTCCGGGTAACAGCATGGAATGCCACCTTCAGAAAAGCACAAGAGTTTTAATTCACAGGCAAAATATATGGAGCATTTCGAGTTTGCACAATATATCTTCACATTTTTAAAAAAGCTGTCATTGGGCACTTGAACTTTAAGCGTTCTAGGTTTTTCCAGATACTTTTTAGTATATTCTCTGTTACTATAACAAAATTAATTGGGTACTTAGAAAGTAGCCCAGTTTGGGAGGCAAAATTCCAAGGTGGGTGGTCCTATCTGTCTGGCCTCTGGTCAGGGCTCCCATGGCCTTGGCATCATGGAGATGACATCATGATGAGAGAAGGAACGACTGTGGTGAGACAGGAAGCTAGAAGGAGAATCAAAAGTAAAGATTGCTCTTTTTGTAACAACCAACTCTAGCAGGAACTGATAGGGGATTCCTTAAGAACTGTATTATTGCCTTCTAAGGGTGGCACTCCATAGCCAGTTACCAGGCACTGGACCCCACTCTTAAGGGTTTCACCACCTCCTCGTTCCACCTTAGAGGGAGCAGGCTTCCAGCACACAAGGAAGAGCACACTACAGCCCTATCCCAACATGGTGTTCAAGCATTCTCTTTGAGCTCTAGATGCACAATTCTGTGAACTGAAATGCCATACCCCATATTTACAGTCTGTTATTTTTTTTATCTAGAAGCAAGAGATAAATGTGAATTTATATAATCTTACAGAAAATCCAGGTGGTATGCTGCATTTTAAATAACTAAGTAAAATGCGTTTAGATTTTATTTTAAATTCCTTATGTATCCCATTCATATTATTTCACATGCCTTGGTCAGTATAGGCCAATGCTGTCCTAAGGACCTGTAAACCTTCAGTGGAACACAGTATGACTATTGCGTCTTTTGAGTCAAACAAATGTAATGCAATGCTTCATGTCCCAGAAAATGTATGTTTTAATCCCTTCTTCCCGCCAGGCACTGAGCTAGTCTTCGCAGAAACCACTCAGGTCTGAAAGGCAACTGTACACCTCAATAGCTCACAATATTGCAATAAGGAAAAACAAACAAACTCCATAAGATGTATTTTAAAAATATAACAAGAGGAGCTGGGGATGGTGGTACATGCCTTTAATCCCTGTAGTCAGGAAGCAGAGGCAGGTGGATCTCTGTGAGATAAAGGAGGCTAGTCTACATAGCAAGTTTCAGGCCAGCTGGGGATACTGGGAGACCCTGACTCAAAAACCAAACAACAAAAACAAAAAATTAACAGATAATCAATGAATGTTGAATTAATAAGTACTTCCAAATATGTGTGTATATTATGAATAGTTTTAATAGTGGTAGAAAAATGTTAGTAGGAGTCACTGGCCAGGTTTTTATAATATTTTATTTTTTATAGATTATGAGTTTAACATTCACAGAAGTTTTAGACTGAGGAGATGGCTCAGTTGGGAAGGTAAATGCCATGTAAGCATGCGGATCTGAGATTGGATCCCCAGAACCCATGCAAAGAAGCTGGGCATGGTTGCACATTTATGGCCCTAACATGCAGGCAGATCTCTGGAACTCACTGGCCGTTCTTGGTGATTGGTGAGCACTGTGTTCAGTGAGTGATTCTGTCTCAGAAGATAAAATGGAAAGATAATGAAGAAGACACTTGATGTTGCCATGTGGCCTCTACATGCATGCACAACTGCACGTGCACACACACACACACACACACACTAACTACACACATGAGTGCACACACACAGAGTTCTATAAAGTGTGTTTTATTTCAGTTTTAAAATGAAATACAGAGGTACAAAGAGTTAAAATAACTTGTCCAAGGCCTGACCTTTGAGATGTCGGATGAGATTTATTTAAATGAGATGTAGACAGTGGCTAAATTAAAGGCTAACTTAATGACATGGGTTTATCATATATATAAATATATATATATCTCATATGTATATGATAGATACATATATATGATATATATATGTGTGTGTGTGTTATGCATGGAGGGGATTTAAAGACAACATAAAATGAATGGTTACACCTAGATTAAGAGATGCATTTAGTTTTATTTACCTTTTATCATGGAAAATTTTCCACAAATGCTGTTGGAAAAGTAGTAGTGACTGGGCCCTGCTGAGCTGTCATTTACATTTTATCACCTGCTGCCTAACAGTGATGATCACCTGTTTCATCCCCATCCCCACCTGTTCACCAACTTGCAGATTATCTTGAAACAGATTTCAAACATCATGTCATCTGTAATGGCTTCCATTTGTGTATTGCAAAGATAAGGACTCTTTAAAATAAAATATGATCATAGCCAGGAAGTCATTATTACACCTAAAAACTTTCCAAGCGCTCCTTACCATTTGCTGTGGAGTATGGTCCTGTTTCCTTGTTTCTGTGTGAATTTTTTATACTTTGCACTATTCTTAATGAGGCTCATGTATTGTGATTGGGTATTATCTATAGGTAGCAATTTCATTTTTAAAATAAGTTTCTCTGCCCCCATACACAGCAGAACATTTTGCATCAACAAAAATTTTAAATGACAGGAGAATTTGGCTCCCAGCATCCTTTGCGGTGGACTCCTACCCAGTCACTTCTTATTTCCATCTGTGCGTTTTACTAAGTATTACTACTCAAAGCTAATTTTCCTGCCGATCTAAGCAGGCCTGTTGCTTTCTCTTAGAAATCACTTCCTAGGCACACAGTGACCCCCACAGCCCCTTTCCCTTTGCCTTTGGACCCTCAGCCCCAACGTGAGCGATTTTCTTAGGGTTTTCCTTCCTCCATTCCTCACAGCCAAACAGCAGTGCCAAGAAAGCAAAGTCTTCCCCCGTTATGGCCCCAAAGTTGGCCCAGTGGGACTCAAGTTCCTTAAATTGTCTTTCCAAAATTAGGAACATTTTCCCCATCAGGTAACAAAGTGAACAATTAGCAAACCATGATGCATGGCTGTCTAATCTTGAAATGCTGTTCCCTTACTATGGAAAGGACTCTTACCTATGTTGAATAAAGAAATTAACCGAAATTACTAAGGTTTTCATGCATGTGCATTTCCCTCTGCGCTGACTGAACGTTGATGTTGATCACAGGTACATATCAAGGCATGTAAGCGCTTTTGAGTATTGGACTTACTTGGGGTAGTTTCTACCTCCTTGCTAGCTAAGCAAGCCTCAGTCATCTCACCTGTTAAGTGGGAGCAGAGGAAGATTATGGTAGTTAGCTGGCCCAAAGATAAAGGACAAAGGTACTGAATATAGAGAATTCAGAGAGTGAAAACAGCACAGAAACAAACCAAGTTCAGGCAAAGCAGAAAGCCAGGCGTCTACAGAGGTCTAAGTAGCAAGGACCAAGGGACGCTCCCCAAGGTATCATCGCTGAAAAGGGCCAGCTCTAACAAGAAATACCAGTCTCTAGAGACTGACACTGAGGAATGCTGGTTCAAATCTTCACTCCTAAAGAAACTCTTTAGTTGACAAACCTTGCTAAGAATTAAACTAGGTACAAAGGAGACCATCCCTTAAAATACCAGGAATGGTCTCCATGGGAAAATGCCCATCACAGTATCTCCCAGAGTTTTAATGTAGATTAAAGAAGATAACACATATAAAATTCACAGTGATTCACAGTGATTCGCATTTGATGTTTATTTTTTAAATGGTACAGTATTATCATGTAGTATAAGGGAGAAAATGAGCGGTGATTCAGCCATAATGCAAGGTTATATGCTCATTAGCAATCCCTTCGCCCTGGCAAGTAACAACTCCAGAGTTCTCAAAATTGGCTAGGTTGGAGGTTGGCTCATTGGCATCCATTAGCTTCATGACCTTGCGTCTCCACCCGTCTAGCCAGTTCCTCTTTGCATAGAATGGCTAAAATAATATTGAGTTATATCAGAAGACTGCTGTAAAGTGTAATTTATTTCCAGTTGTCAGGAACTCAGGAGAACAAAGAGGGCCTTAAGAGCCAAATATCTCCAGGACAGTCAAGGAGAAGAACTGAGAGAACTTGCACACAGCCATATTTTACACCTTAAAGTCACACTTATCCATCTTATTCCAAAAGGATTTTTAGTCATTCATACATAATAAAATAGCAGTGGTCCAACTCTCAGCTAACCAAATTAAGATGAAAGCTGGAGGAATGAAATTCAGAGGCAAACAAATCTTTGTTTTTAATTCATGATTTTAAAAAACATGTCTTTGGCCACTGCAATCATGAACACACAGCAGTTAGGGATGGATACCTGCATAAGACCTGCCTCAGGCTGGGCCTTTCATCAACCCATTATGGATAGGGAGCTGTTCATGAGGCCCCACCCCATCCTGAGAAGCTATTGTCCATTAATGGTTGCTGGGGAGGGAGAGGCAGAGGCAGAGGAAGAGGGAGAGAGGGAGAGCAAGAGAGGGAGGGAGGGAGGGTGGGTCATTTCATTTTCTTCAGTGTTGTAGCCACTTGTAAGTTGCTGGCGATCCTATAAATAATCCCCTTGTTCATATAAGAAACCCCAAATCAACTCAGCGGTTCAAAAACAGAAGACATGAAGGTAGACAAGACAACTAGGAAGGAGGTGGTGTTCAGAAGGAGATGGAAGGTAATAGAGAAGGCAATGAGAGGATGCACAGAGCCATAATGCATAGGAATATGTTTGAAACTGCCCAAAAAGGATAAAAATATGTGTGTAACCCAAGCATAAAGACAAGCAGATGGCATAAACATTGAGTAAGTATACACGTATATGCTGTAAGGCTTTGAAGGGAGTTTCAACACTGCTAATAAATACATGCTTGGTACATCAGATTTTTCACCATGCCAACAAGGATTAAAAATGAAGTTGACCAATAACTAATGTTAACAAAGAAACCAGGGACTAGAAGGCCCATACCTTTCTGGGATGTTATGTGACTGGCATAATCTTTCTTAAGGACAAATAGAATGTTGTCCATAAAAAGTAAATCCTGAGACTGGAGAGATGGTTCAGTGGTTCAGAGCACTGGATGTTCTTGCAGAGGAACTGTGTTCAAATCCCAGCACCCACATGATGGCTAACAACTGTAACTCTAGTTCCAGGGGATCCAATGCCCTCATCTGTCTTCTGCAGGCATTGCATGACGTGACATGGATGTGCTTACATATATGGAGCCATGCTCATACACAAAAAATTGAAATAAAATTCATTTTTAAAAATTAAATCCTAAAATAACTCTGTAGCCCAATAATTTTGATTCTAGGAATTTGCTTTACGGAAGCATCTGCATACATGAGATATATACATACACACATGAGTTTTCATCAAGGACTAATTTTTATTAACATATAAACATTGTACATATTTATGAGGTACTATGTATTACTTCAATACATGTACACAGTGTCTAATGATCAGGCAAGGTTCACTAGCATATTGATCACCACAAACACTTAGCATGTCTCTGGGAACATTTAAAATTTTCTTATTTTGAAATATATGTGTAACTGTTGATGAGTACACATATATTAGTGCCCTGCTGTACTAAAAAGCATCAGAACTGTATTTCTCCTGCCCAACTACAGCCCTGGACCCATTAACTATGCTACATACATGCTCCCTTCTCTCTAGGCTCTGCTAGTCACTGTTCAATTCTCCATTCCTAATAGATCAACATTAAAATAAATGTAATTTTATTGTATTTTGTTTTAAGTCAAGGTCTCACTTTTTTTAGACAGGGTCTCCCATAGCCCCTGGCCACCTGGAACTCACTATGTAGACCAGGCTGGCCTCGATCTTACAGAAATCCTCCTGCCTCTGCCTCCCAAGTGCTGGGATTAAAGGCATGTTGCACCATGCCCTGCAAGGCCTCACTTTGAGACCCAGGTCTAGCCTCAAACTCATGATTTTTATATCCATTCCTCTCTAGTGCTGGGATTACACATCCCACCATGCTCAGGAAATATTGTTTTTACTAGAAAAAAATTAGAAACCATGAAAATGCCATCAGTTGAGCAACTGGATAAAATTTTGATGCAGCCATACAAATAGAAAATTTGCATAGTTCTTCCAGAAATGTACCTTTCTTCTTGAAGTGAAAAGTTACCCAAAACAACATTTTGAAGTACAAATGTTGAGTTGCAGAAGATCAGCATCATGATCCCGTTTTTTTTTAATTATTTATTTAATAACCACATACTTAGAAGAAGCATTTCTACAACAGCATTGACACATTCCATAACAATTTCCAGAGATAAGATACATCTCTTTCAAAATTGGCTGTAAATTTTTAGGTTTACAGTTGAATTAATAGAGTTATACAATATTGAACTCAGTATAAACCCTATAAGACATACTGAATGAGGTTTTAACCTTTAAAAAAGATCTCTATTTCATTTTAGAATCTACTGTTTCATACAGAAAAGCTCATTTTTAATGCAAATAACACTTAGATGTTTGTACATGCGTCTCTAATCTCTATGTATCTGATTATTACTAGTCACAGTCACTTACTTTCTAAGATCCTTGGCACCTGAGCATGAATGTAAAGTCATCAGGTAGATTTCAATGGTAATGTTCACATCTACTTCTTATTATTAAGGAGCAAATTTTTATGCTTTGAAGAATTATTTTTTAATCTTTTTTTATTTTTAATAACTACATGATTAGAAGAAGCATTTCACTACAGCTTTAACATATTCAGAAACACACTCCAGAGCAAGAGTACATCTCTTTCGCAAGTGAGAGTGGGGGGGGGTGGTCTCCTGAGGAGCTCAGCTCTGTCCTGCAGACCAGTTCAGGGAAACCCGACACGGGTAAGGTCAGGGAAAGGTGAGTGTGCTGTCCGCCAGTTCCACCAGCCCTCCACCTCGAGGACAATCAGACACGACAGGGAGTCACGTCAAGCAGGAACTCATTTATTGCAGGCGTGACAGAGCTTATAAAGGCATCTGGAAATCCCCCTCCCCCACTAGGGTGTCCAATCAGTTTAAAGGTCAATGGAGCAGGAAGGCAGCACTTCATGGAGCCTAAGGATGATCACGTGCTGATTATGCGCTCCTCAGCAGTGCAGAAGTATCCATCAGCCAGTCTGAAGACTTTCAAAACAAGTCAAGCCTCACCCTGCTTGCTTCCTCTCAGCGCCATTTTGCAAGGTCGCTCACAGGCTCCCACACAGGTGCAAGGTTCTATGTTCACAGTTGAATTAAAACAGTTATACAATATTGAATTCAGTATAAGCCCTGTAAGACATAAAATTGAATGAGTTTTTAACCTTTAAAAAAGAGCTCCATTTCGTTTTAGAATATATTGTTCCTTGCAGAAGGACTCATTGGTTTTGCTACTAACACTGAAATGTTGGCACATGCATCTCTAATCTGTATGTATCTGATTATTACTAGTTATAATCAGTTGCACTCGGATCCTGGGAACCTGTGTATGTCTATAAAGTCATCTGGTAGATTTCAATGGTAATGTTTATCACCTCTACTAATTAACATGATGTAAATTTCCATGCTTCCTCCTCACTCCTCAAGTTTTTTTTTTTTTTTTTTCCCGTGTGTGTGTGTGTGTGTGTGTGTGTGTGTGTGTGTGTGTGTGTGTGTATCACACAGAACATCGCAAACTATCTTATTCAACTATACACCCACTTCCCACATGGCACCCTCCCAGAACCTCCCTCCCCCAACTAGAGCCCTTATTCTCTGATATCCCTGCTACTGTGTGCTGTGTTGTTGGCACCCCAGCCTTTCCCCGGTACTTGTCTATCTGGTGAATCTAGTCAGCCTATCTAGAGGTCTTTCTTTTAGGAGGGTCAGCTGTTCCTCATCTAGCAGCAATCAGTTGTCAATATTCCTTTGGATAAGATTGGAGTCTGCTGTTCATTTTCCCAGTTCTATGCTGGGTTACTATCTGGGAGTCCCTTGGGCCACCCTGGCCAACAACTCAAAAGAAGGTATCTCCTATCTGGCATGGTTGCTTGTTATGTAGCCTTTAGCTATGCATATGGACTCTTAAGAAATTATATTGGCCCCTTTAATCTTTGGTTATACTTTCCTTTTGAGTGTTTAAGGCCATACAGTTGGCCCAGATAAACCAATTTATTTTTACTCTCAAGGTCTTTTGAGGATCTGTTCCTCAGGGGTCACATGGGCTTGGGAGGAGCCCCTGGCTCCTTTCTTTTACCAGTTCCACCTATGTGAAGATAAGTCAAAGGTCCTGCTCGACCATGGTTGGCTTCTCTTGGAAGCATGGAGAAAATGATTCCTCCGTGTTGACCCTCCTCTTTGTAGACTGGACACTGGTTCAATTATTTCTAGATGTCTTAGAAGAGCTGAAAAGCTATCATGAGGAATAGTTTGTTTCTTTGTAAATTACTGTTGAGCAACTCTGATGGGATTAGTGAGGTTAAAGAACTGAATTCCTTGGTCATGCATTTTGCTACTGGAATGTACGACACCACTCTAAACACTAAACAAGGTGTATACACCTGATACAAACTACGAAAGCAGTCAGTTCACAGGGCCTCCTAGGAGTGTTAACATGGTGGATTCAGTTTCACCTGTCACTGTGATTCTGGACAATGACCTACCTACCTACCAAGCTAGCCAATCTGTTACACTCAATAGCTAATGGTTTACTATCTAGAAAGTCACAATAAATGGGACTTTGGAGATGGTTCAGAAGGCAAAACTTGCTGTATGAGCATAAAGACCTGAGTTTGGATCCTGTGTTAGTTACTTTTCTGTTGCTGTGATAAAAACATTCATCAAAGCAATTTACAGAAGAGTTTATTTAGCTTACAGTTCCAGGTTCCAGTGAGATTAGAGTCAGTCAGGGCAGGGATGCATGGTGAGGTAGTCAGAGCAGGAGGAAACAGTTAAGCACTCACATCTTCAAGCAGGCACAGGAAGCAGAGAGCAACTGGGGATCCTGCAAGGCTTTAAAACTCTCCATGACAACCCCCAATGACATGTTTCATCAGGCATGGCCACACCTCCAACAGCCTCCCAGAACAGCACTGCTAAATAAGGACGCAGTGTCCAAATACTTGGAGCCCAGGGGAAACATTCTCTCTCAAACCACCACAGATCTCCAGCACCCATGCAAAAACCAAGAATGGTAGTACGTGTGCCAATAATATCAGCAGATCCGAGAGTCCCAGTGACTCACTGACCAGTGTAGCCAAATTAGTGAGCTCCAGATTCAGTGAAAGACCCTGTCTCAGAAAATCAGGTGGAGAGTAGTAGAGGAATACACCTGCTATTGACCTCAGGCCTTCACACATGTACACATAGGTACATGCAAAACACATCCATCACACACAAAAAATTTAAATGTTTTTATTTTATGTGTATGTCTCCATGTATGTATGCACACTACATGCATATCTGGTACCCTGGGAGCCAGAAAATGGCCCCAGGTCCCCTGGAACTGGAACTGGAGTTATAGATGGTTGTGAGTCTCCACGTGAGCGCTGGGATGTGGCTGGGAATCCAACCCAGGTCCTCTGTAAGAGCAGCAAGTCCTCTTAACCCCTGAGCCATTTCTCCAGCCCACCACACAAACAATTTAAATTTTTTAATTTTTTAAAGTCATAATATGATATAAGTTTTCTTACACAGGGAATTTGGAGGGCGGGGAAGAGAATACATAAATTGTATTTATGAAGAAAATTACATATTAACACTCACTAACCTTTAACTGAAATGTAGCATTTCATTGAATTATGAATATAGGAAACAAATTTTAATAGTATTAAGAGCTGCTTGATAGTGTATTAGCAGTTGCCAAAACCTTAAAGTACTGTTTATACTCAACAACATATAAAAGTCACTATAGCTGGGCGTGGTAGCACATACCTTTAATCCCAGCACTGGGGAGGCAGAGGCAGGCAGATCCCTGTGAGTTTAAGGCCAGCCTGGTCTACATAGTGAGTTCCAGGACAGCTGGGGCTACAAGGAGACTCATCTCAAAAAGACCAAAAAAAAAAAAAAAAAGTTACTATAAATTTGTAATTTGATGCTACATATTATTTAACGAGTTAATAGGTAAGCACACCATTTAGCTTGTGTTTAAAATTATGTTGCTAATTACATATAGACAGAATTGGGTTTGTACTCCAATATGCATTGAATGTTAAAATATGCGTAAGAGTCATTACACTAGGGACTAGGGAGATGGTTTAGTTGGTAAAGCACTTGCTATGCAAACAGGAGGACCTGAGTGAAAGCCAAGTATGGCAGCATATCCCTATAGTCCCAACACTAGAAAGACAGAAACAGGAGGAACCCTGGGGTTTGCTGGCTAGCCAAGTCTGTGAGCTTCCGGTTCAGCGAGAGACCCTGTCTCAACATACAAGGTAGATGGCAAACAAGGAAGACCCTGACATTGACTGCTGGCCTTCACATGCATATACATACATGTTCACCCCCACACTCTGCACACATACACAAGCACCCATGAACACAAGCATGCACACACAAATGATAACATTAAGATGAGGTCTGTAGGGTTTGCAGGTATATTCAAAGGAGTTCTTAGCACCCAGGAAACTAAGAAATTACATCTTTCTTCTTGCTTTCTTTCCCTGCCTATGTCTTTCCTGGCGTCTCAGGGAAAGTGACAGCCTTAGAGAGGTACAATTTATGATGCAATGGGGAGGCTGAAGAACTAGACACAGAGGAAATCGTAAGTCACAGATGAATGGTCTGGGTAGGTAGGAATGGGCAGCTTGTATGAGACTGTGTTCAATTCCCTCTTTGCTTGGATTAATTATTAAGATTCGTGCCATTATTTCCTATTGTCCCTCACCTTCTGCAGAAATTGCCCAAAGACAAGTCACAGATGTGGTAGGAGGTGGCTGAGGTGAAAATCCCAGAGTTTTAGACTCTAAATCAGTGATTTCAGCCCAACTGTACAATAGACTCATCAAGGAACCACAAACCCACATCAACGGGGAAATGAGCAGGGATAACAGGAGAGGCATGAGGGAGCCTTCTAGAAGGCTGAAAATAGTTTCTACCTGGATCTGGGCAATGGTTAAATATGTGTCTGTATATGAAAAATTCGCTGAGCTGTTTGCTTCAGATTTGTGCACTTGTGCCTTTTATTTTTCTAAAAGCAGTTTCCAGGTTCCACAATTGAAGAATGTAATTGATCTGGGTTAAGGTACAGGGATGGGTATTCTGTAAAAGTCTCCTGTGCTTCCCTTCTCCTCTGTGGAGTCTCATGGACAGCCAGGATTGATGACCACATAGAAACTTCCCAGAATGGAATCCTTCACTAAGTCATTAAATCAGCAGGCATGTAAATGCTGATAAGTACTGAGGATATGAAGAAAGATAAACTCTGTTCCTAAGACTGTTTAATAAGTGAAATCTAAGGTAATAGATAATTATCATTACTGAAGTATTAGCATATAAACCAGAGTGATCCAATTTCAATGTCCATCTTCCCAGGAGCAATTAATTGCCTTGGGCACATTTTGAAAGAATGGTTCCCAGGGTGGGTACCTGTAATCCCTGTACTGGGGAAGGCTGAGGTTGGAGAAACATGAGAACAGCCTGGGATGCACAGTGAAATCCAAGGCCACATACACAGCCCTGGTGTCAGTCCCACCTCTCTACCCCCCCATCCCCACCACTGCCAAAAAAGAGAAAGAAAGAGGAGGAGGGATGGGGGAAAGGAGGGAGCTATTAGCTTCGATGATGACGATGATGTTAATAATAACAATAATATACATCATATAAGGTCATAATAGTTAAATAAGATTTTACATATGCAGTAGTCATCCCTCAGTATCCACAGAGGACTCCCTCGGATACCAAATCTGTGGATGTTTAAATGCAATATACACAATAGTGCAGTGTTCGTTTGCAACCTACACAAATTCTCCTGTCGGCTCTAGACTACTCTGAATACGCTGTGAAAATGCCAGCGCTGTGTAAATAGTTACTAGTCTCCATTTTTAGGAAACAGTGGTTGAAAAAACAGGCCTTTGTGGTTAATGGAGATGCATTTTTTCCTATAATTTTGATTCTTAGCTGATGTACAAATGTGAAACTCACGGATGTAGAAGGGGAACTCTACTTAGCCCCACGCATACATGCACAGTGGATACACATCAGTAATTTGTACATACACTAAAATGCACAGGCAAATACAAAACACAATTACTGTCATTTTCAGCCTCCCTCCCTCCACTTTGTGTTCCAAACTCTCCTTGTATCAGTGCTGCACGCTAATGTGCTTGCTGCACAAACATAAGGGCCTGAATTTGGTTCCAGAACCCACAGAAAACAGCCTAGTGGTACATGCTTCCAATTCCAGCGGTGGAAACAGGTACATGTATGGGGCTGGTTGGCCAGCCAGCATGGGCTATTTGGTGAGCCCCAGGAGAGTGAGAGCTCTTGTCTCAAAATAAGATGAACAAGCTTGAGAAATGACCCCTGAGGTTGACCTCTGGTCTGCATACATACTTATATAACCACACACCCAAATATACACACATTAAAAAAAAAAAAAAAGGACTCTATGTTCACAAGTGTAAAGGATCCTACTGCAAAGTCTATGATTTTATTGAGGAGGGAAAGGTAACTATAACATCATAGGAGCAAAGACAATACATATGTAAAGAAGCAAGCATGCAGTTACAAGTAGGGTTACACAGGTATGGTGACAGAGAACACTGGGGTGGAGAAGGACTTGCTACAAGGAGACCACAGCAGGCTTCCCCAGGGAGATGCCTTTCAAGACTAAAGGAGGAAATGTGGATTCTTAGCAGAAGGAAGCATTCGGGAAGCCCCTGCAGAGAGAGAGCATCTGCCCTTCCAGATGGCACCAGAGGGTGGCAGCCCTTGTAGAGGCAGCAGAAAATGAGGGCGAGTGAGGGAACAGGAGCTACAGGCCTGGCTGCAGAGGCCAATGATAACAGCCCAATGGCATGATACGATCTGTGGTTGTAAAAGTTCACTCTGGCCACTGAAAGGAAAATGAGAGGAAGTGGAGCCCCAAACCCCCTGCCATACTGCTCTGGGAAAGGAAGAGAGCAGCTGGATAAGGAAGAGCAGCTGGAAGAGAAGAGCATCGACTGGCTAAAGAGAGAATTCCCCCATTTGCCTCTTGAGGCAGCTGCCAATAGGATAAAGATGCTCCCTACAGGAGGGGAGAAAGGAACCAACAACCACCTTGCCTAGACACTGTCAGGTCACCTGATCTAGAATGTTAGCAACTGATAGTCTTTGTAAAGTTGTTCTGTGTGGAGAATGATCTAGGATAGACATGCTTTCCATTTTAATGAGCTTACTTAAGCATGCAGAAGTCAAAGAACAAAAAGCAAGTAACAGATAGATAGAAAAACACCAGCACATCAGGTGCTTAAAATATCCAGTAGACACAACTGGAGCAGCCTGATTGTGAGAGCAAACAAAGGGGACATAATCAATCAGGGGTTAGGAACATCCAGCAAGTGACTGGGGAGACCCTGCTGAAACAGCTTTGCTGGAGTTCCTGACTGAGAGATTTCCAGGCAGACCATCTTCCCCATGGGTGAACTTCTGGCTTCTTGTTTCCACCTGGACATATTTCTTAACTGGCTTATTATGTTTATTTTCTGCATATGAATGTATTGCCTGAACATGCGTAAATGCACCGGTGTCCCGCAATGCCTGTGGAAGTCAGAAGACGATGTCAGATTCCCCTGGAACCGGAGTTATGGATGGTTGTTAGCTGGCATGTGGGTGTTGAGAATCGAACCTGGGTCCTCTGCAAGAGTAGCCAGTGCTCTTAATGGCTGAGCCCCCCAGATTTTTTTTTAATATCATGACACAAACAGTAGTAACGTCTATCGGAAATGCTTCACCTTCTAACTGTTCTCAAGGGTGCCATATTTTTACTACTCTCTACTGTGTGCTGTTTCCCTTCGCTGCACAGTTAGGAGGCCAGTCTGCCCCCAGGGCAGGGAGGACACTTGAAATAAACAAGTAGGGGGAAGAGTCCTCGCTCGGAGTCTACATTCGACTATCATAAACAGCACATGGATATTTACCCATAGTTTATATTACAAAAGCCTACATGCTGGATGTGGTGACACATGCCTTTAATCCCAGCATTCTGGAGGGAGACTGAGACAGGAGGATCTCTGAGATCAAGGCCACGTTTGTCTACATAGTTCCAGGCCAACAGTGGCTACAGGGAGAACCTGTCTGGAAAAAAAAAAAAAAAAGAAAAAAGAAAAAGAAAGGCTGTCTTTGGTGAAGAAGGAAGGTGAAGCAAAGGAAAATGACTTTCTAATTCTATCCCAAAGCAAATCCTCTGTCTTATTCACAGAATATTACTTGAATCACAAATTTATAATGCCAAGCTAGACTCTTAAATACCGTCAAAATCCAGGGACGTTGTGCTGGATGAACTGATCCGAGTTTCTCCTCCATCCTATCCTTCCTCTTTGTTGACTATATTAGAGACATTGCCCCACACTGGGCTTTCTAGAACTGGTTCAATAAAGCAGCAGCTACAGGTCTTTCCCTGCCATAACTGGTCAGTATGTTGGCAGATAAATCTACAGAGCACCTGCAAATTCTGGAAAACAATCATTATCAAATGTGGTTTGATTTGCTGAATCCTCCCACACCTGCTAAGATCTGATGGTACCAGTTTATACATTCAGAAGTGCTGGGCCTGAATGCAATCTGCCTGTGTAAGAGGCGTAAGCCATCACAGCAATTCCTAGCACCTGTCATGGATAACTTTGATTTCAATATCCATCCTCAGTACAAAGCCAAGAGCGCACAAACCAAAGGAAAGCCGCCAAGCAACGGGAAGACCAAATTCAAGGTTTTACCTAAGGGCAAAATAAGAAAGAAAATGGTACTTGAAGTCAATGGAAACCTAAAGGAGAGACCCACAACTGTCCTCAGATGACATTAAATCATGTGCAAGCAATATGATGAGTCAAAGAACAGTTAAATTCACAGTAATATGAGCATAACACAGTCAGGAATCTCCTGGCTCTAGTCTACCAGGAGTGGTCAGTGGGATAGTTTCAGGGGGCAAGGATAGAACATTCTCTGAGAGTAGAGAGGGCTG
Organism: Nannospalax galili; assembly: GCF_000622305.1. NCBI lineage: Eukaryota > Metazoa > Chordata > Mammalia > Rodentia > Spalacidae > Nannospalax > Nannospalax galili. The sequence continues at coordinate 1,418,010 of NW_008332583.1, forward strand.
GGGTGATGGCTCAGAGACAAAGTGCTTCTGTGCAAGCATCAGGAGCAGAGTTTGAACCCTCAAAACTCATAAAGCCAGGCACGGTACTGTACGTCTGTGATCCCAGTGTTCCTTATGGTGAGATGGGAGGTGGAGACAGGACAGTCCTGGATGCTCATGGGCCAGAAAAGCCTAGGATCTACAGTGGCAAACGAAAGACCCTGTCTCAAGGTAGAAGACATGAACTGACACTGAAGGTTGTCCTCTGACCTATGGTACATACATGCCATGGCACACATGCCCACACTCACGTACATGCATGATGAAAGAATGAAGTTACCTTTTATACCAAGTGCGGAAGAAATGCCCCTCAACTAAACCTCTGTATTAATATTGTAACAAACTAGTTTCTTCTGGGCAGGTCAGGTATAATTAACTGAAATTGGTTTTGTTTTGTTTTGTTGAAACAGGGTCTCTTTATATATCCTTGGCTGGCCTCAAATTCACAATGTAGACAAGATTGGCCTTGAACTCAGAGATGCCTTCCTCTGCTGAAATTGTCTCTCTGTTTAATGTTCCTGTTTATTGCCTTCTTTTCCCTCACTAGAATGTTAACGTATAGTGAGGAGAGACCTCGTTTGGCCATTCATTGCTATGTCCTCCATACCCCAAATCTTGCCCAATACGGAATGTCTTGTGCCCTAACATGGAATTAATGAAGTCAGTTTAGTCCTGCAATGTGATGATTTGGTGTCACTTAACTCAAAATGCACTCCAGTCCCAGGACTTCACTTTTGGACACGGATTTTAGTTGAGAGAACCTGTGGCAGAACATAACTGGTTAGGACAGTGGGTGAACTGGATTGAGCTTTGCAGTTTAGAGCCCATGGCCTTATTGGGACTCTTTATACATCTTGCAATACTGTGCCTTTTGCAATCAAACATTTCATCTGAGTGAGTTGCCTGCCCTTCCTCTTGAAGTAACATGTCATAGCCTTTGCCCATCTCCTGCAGTTGTGCCACATGACTGGATGAACCTTCAGTGGGAATCTGAGAGTCTGTCACTCATCCTGATGCTCTCCCTAGCGTCTTCCACTTCAAGATTCCTCTCTTCAAATTACCATTAATCCCGCTGAAGAAAATATTGGCATTAGAATTCAGTTTCAGGTTTCTGGCAGGACAGGCCAAATGTCAGCAGTCTTTGAGGACTGTCACAGATGTTCCCAGGTGCCTTCTCCAATCCACACAGCTGGAAACCGTAATGACAGTTTCCTGCCCTGGAGGTCAAACAATGCCTACTGACTTCCTTAAAATCACTGAGGACTGTTCTCCAATGGTATCAAGAATTTCCTTCCTAGATTTAGTGATTTTTAGAAAAGAGTTTTGAGTCCCTGGAGCTGTTTAATACATTTACAGAATTTATGAAGTCGTTCAGTTAGAGGTGTGATCATATGCCTATAGATTTTCTAGAGTCAAATGAGGACGTTCACACATGAGTTGACCTAAAGAGCAAGCTGCCTTAATACTTTCTGAAATAATTCTACTGTCAGTCTCACAAGCTTTAATACTATGTTTGTTATATAATGGTGCTTATCTCTGCAAACAGATGTGTAGGAACAGGATGCTGACATAATCACAGAGCAGTTGAACACATGAGCTCTAGGACCAGGACGTCTCTACTCAGATCTGGCTCTGTCACCCTGGGCAAGTCCATTGGGCCTCAGCATCCTTGACTAATGACCATGCATATTGCCTAGAGTCATTGTCATATGAACTATGCTGTTCAGTATGGTAACGTCTAATCATACTAGGACTACTAATTTAAGCTTCTATTAATTAAAAGTGTGTGTGTGTGTGTGTGTGTGTGTGTGTGTGAGAGAGAGAGAGAGAGAGAGAGAGAGAGAGGGAGGGAGTCCTCTGTTTCACTAGCCGTGTTCCAAGTGTTTGGGTATATGACTAGTAGCTACCATACTGAATAATGCAATTGGATATAATTCTATTGAACAAAATATGACACAAACAGATTCAGTCACCCCAGTTAGTTCTACATTTCCTGTGCTACCATCTCCCTGTCACCAGATATTCTTGAGCTGGTAATTTCTCTCTCTCTCTCTCCCTCCCTCCCTCCCTCCCTCCCTCCCTCCCTCCCTCCTCTCCCTCTCCCTCTCCCTCTCCCTCTCCCCCTCTCCCTCTCTCCCTCCCTCTCTTCCTCCCTCCCCGTTCCTCCCTCCCCCCTCCCTTTCTCTCCCTTCCCTCTCTCCCTCTCCCCCTCTGTGTGGGTGTGTATGTATGTTCATATGAGCACATACATGTGCACAAGGAGGCCAGAAGTCAACCCGGATTGTCATTCCACTTCATGAACTGTCCACTTGGAGACAGGCTTTCTCATTGATCTGGACCTTACCATGTAGGCACAGCTGCCTGGCCAATGACCCCCAGGGATTCATGTGTCTTCACCTCCCCAGCACTGAGATTACAAGTGTGTGCCACTGTGCCTGGCTTTTCCATGTATGCTCTGGGCAGGGAGCACTGGTTCTCATCTTGCACAGCAAACACTTCCGTCTCCCTGAACCCTTGAGCTGGAAATTTATATATTACTCTGTTTCCGTCACTGCCCATCCATTTCTTCCTTGGCAAGACTTCCCCTGTTCCTCCCACATCTCTCCTCCTCTGAGGTAACTTCTGGAGCTTCCTCAGGCTGAGCCCCTCCTCAGCGCTTTACCATTCCTCTTCTGTCAGGCCCAACTGGCACTGGGAGCCCCTCAGAACTTGTCTTTGTGTGGCTTGGAAGCAGAGACCACATTTTGACTACTTTTGTGTTTCCTGTAGTCCTCAGCTTACAGTGGGCATTCAAAATGTTTGCAGGACCGAATTCCTCTGTGAGTGGAGGAACATGCCATCAACTGCCAGGTAACAAGGGACCAGATCTAGTTCTCTGAGATACATCTGTGCCCTGAGGCAAGGTTCACACCTGTGAGCCTGTAGGTGCTACTTTGAGTCCAGATGACTAGGGAGTATCTTTTCTAGGCATCCTTTGTCCCTTGGGCTTTTGAGGTGTCTCCAGGGTGTCTTGGTCTCCTGTCATAGCCCAGCATCTGTGTTCCTAGCCAAGTTCTTGCCATGATGGCACTGTGAAGCATGGTGGCTCTAGGCTCCTTGCTATGATCTTCCTAGTCCAAAGTTTTCACTCAACACAGCCACTGACACTAGCAAAAATAAGTCTTTTTCCAAATAGTCCTCTCCCTCCCATATCTTAGAAAAATAATGTGCATAAGACTGCAGTTTCAGGGGCTCAACTAAAGGCTCCTATGTTGGAAACTTTTAAATTTTATTTATTTATTTATTTATTTATTTATTATTTATCATATTTGAGTGTTTAGCCTGCATGTATGTACATGCAATGTCCAAGGGGACAAGAAAAGAGCATTAGATCCCCTGGAACTGCAGTTATGAATGGTTGTTAGCCACCATGTGGGTGTTGTGAATGGAACCTGGGTCCTCTGCAGAGCAGCCAGGGCTCTTAACCACTGAGCCATCTCTCCAGCCCCCTATGTTGAAATCTTAATCCCCAATGTGATAGTATAGAGAGGTGGGTCTTTGTGAGATAATTAGAGTAAGAGGGTGGAGCCCTCATGAATGGGATTAGCAACCTTATGAAATAGAGAGCCCCCAGAGCAAATCTTCGCTCACGCCTCTTTCCCTCACCCCACCCATGTGGGGACACAGGGCAGAAGGTGATATCTGCAACCCAGAAGAGGGTCCCCAGCAGAGCCCAACAGTGTTGGCACCCTGATCTCTGACCTCCAGACTCCAGGACTATGAGGAATGTTTGTTCTGTAAGCCACACCACTGGTGGTATTTTGCTAAAGGAGCCTGAACTGGTCAACAGAGTTCCCATGTTGTTTCTACTAACACCAAAGACTTAGTTCAGTTTCCCTAACTGTAAACTGAGATGCAGCTTTCATTGAGTTATAGTGGAAGCTAATGAGACAGGATATGGCAAAAGGTAAACAGAGGTTATAGTGTTTGACTTAGAATTCTGCATTTAAGGACACCAATGAGTTATGGTATAAGATTCCCAAATCTGTCTTTAAAATTCAAATATCATTGATTGGGAAGCCCACTATTAGGGAACGAGTGATGGTCATTAGAATATTGAAAAATAGTATTTACTTTCAGGACACTTACACTTGCACCAAACACATTGTTTAATTCAGATCCCTGAGCAATCTGAGAGACAGAGGTGGAGGGAGGGAGGAAGGGAGGGAGGGAGGAAGGGAGGGAGGGAGGGAGGGAGGGAGGGAGGGGGAGGAAGAGAGGAAGAGAGAGAATAAACAATGAAAATGAGAACCACAGTATTTTAGTGACATAGTCTTTGAAGACACAGTCTGTCACTTCCACCAAAGAATTCTGCTTTGATAAAGGGAGGTCACCAGTTCCAGTTCCAGCTCAAGGGAAGAAGAATTAGAGTCATCTCTTAAAGGAAAGATGAAGACATTGTAGACATAATTTTTAAACTACCACAGATATAAAATATTGCTTATAGATTATAGTCAAAACAAGTTTGAAAGACTTCTCTATCTTGTATATATTCATCCAATTTAGCAGATAAAATCCATAGGGCTGGGAAAAGGACTCAGTTTTCTGTACAAACATAAGAACCTAAGTTTGATCTCCAGAACCCATGTAAAGAAATCCAAGCATGGTGGTACATGATTGTAATCTTAGCACTGGGGAGGCAGAGATAGGGATCTCTGGGGCTTGCTGACCAGACTGCGGAGCCTCCTATTTACTGAATTCTAGTGGGAGACCCTGGTCTCCAAAAATGTGTAAGGAACAATACCAGTGTTGTCCTCTGGTCTCTATATCACACACACACACACACACACACACACACAACTTTATGCACACATACCCACACATATACATATAGACTTTACATAGAGGATTGGTAAGCTTTTCTATAGATGGTCAGTTAGTAAATACTTTTTAGGTTTTGCAGGTCTTCAAATGTATAGCAACTACACACCTCTGCTGTTAGATCACACAGGCAGCCCTCCATAGTATGTACCCAAACAGATGTGCCTGTGTTCAAATAAAACTTTATTTGCAAACATGGGCTGTTGGCCAGGTTGATCCTTATATAGAACAGTGTTATCAATCCTGGCTTTATAGTTGTCTCAAGAGACTTTTTTTTTTAATGGCCAATGTCTAGGACATACTTCAGTTCAAATTACAATCATTTCAACTCACAGTCCCTAGGATGTTAGTATTAAATGCTCCCAGGAAATGCTAAGAAAAAACTCCTGGTGTAGGGGATGATCACTCTATTTGAGGAAACTGATGCCCTACAGGGTAAAAGTGCAATGTTGGGTAGCAATGCCTGAGTTAGCATACTTGCTGGTAAAAAGTGTGTCCCAGGAACAGGCCTTTAGCAGGTGAACATACATAGAAACTAGATGTGAAGCATCATCTGCCCAGGATATACCTGGGCCATGACTGAACAGTTTCCAGAAGAATTGTGACGCTAACTAAAAAGTGTGAAGGAACTTGAATACAAGGCAAATGGGAGCCTATATTTACTACGTGGTACCTTTGGCCAAGTCAGTTCATCTCTGCAGTTTTCTCTTTTGTCATTCAAAACACTAGCAAGTAGTCGTGAATGTTTATTGCATAATGCAATATATTAAGGGCTCTATGGACTTTCTTATGCCACGCCATTTCAATAGACCTATGAGGTGGTTGGTGCTGGCACATACATTTTGAAGAAAAAGAAACTACTTAAGATCAAAATATTTAAGTAATGGCCCCAGATCCCACATCTTGGAAGGGACTGAGTGAAGGTTTGAACTCAAACCTTTATGTCTCCAAAGCCCATGCACTTGACTATCTTGTAAGTATTGAATCCAATGATCAGGATATGCATGCTACAAACTAACACATTGTGCATATATACATATTATTATAGAATGTCAATTTTCATATTAGAGGATAGTAGTGAGAAGAATTGTTATGCTAACTAAAAAGTGTGAAGGAACTTGAGTATAGGGCAAATGGGAGCCTATATTTACCTCTTGGTTTGGTCATCAGAACACCCTTATATACAAATAGTTCTAATCCAATCAGTCAAACTCATTCCCCTGATTAATGGGGATGTCCTTCTAGACCACTAAGCAAATAGAGAAGGGGGATGTAGCCCATGCTTTGAGGTGCAGTACTGATGAGCATAGGCCTTCCTGCCTCCAGTTTCCCAGGTCTGCATCTTCCACCACACAACACCGTCCCTGACAGAGATTTAACCTACACATCCCTGTTGTTGATGATGCCGTAAGTGTTCTTATGCCATAAGTGTGTTGCCTGCCTTCTAAGAAAAATTGTGACAGAAAAAGCTGTAACATCTCCTACTGGGGTTGGATTGTCTGCCTATGTCAGTAGGAGCCTGTGCTGGTTAGTTTTGGTCAACATGACACAGACTAGAGACACCTAGGAAGAGAGAACCTCAACTAAAGAATTGTCTCCATCTGATTGGCCTGTGGCCATGCCTATGAGGCACTTTCTTGATTGATACTTGAAGCAAGAGGGCCCTGCCCAATGTGTGCAGTGCCTTCCTTGGGTGGGTCGATGGATCTGGGAAGAGTGGCTGAGCAAGCCAAGGGAAGCAAGCCACTAAGCAGCATTCCTCCATGGTCTCTGCTTCAATTTCTGTGTCCAGGTTCTTTCCTTGAGTTCCTGCATTAGCTTCTTCAATGAGAGCCTGTAACTTGTAAGCTGAAATAAACTCTTTCCACCCCAAGTTGCTCTTAATCAGTGTTTTATCACAGCAATAGAGACCCAAATTAGAACGGAGCTGGTGAGATAACTGAAACCAGCCCAGTCATTTGAATTAGGGGTGAACCTAATATAAGGGATTATTACCTGTATGGAAAGTTGTTAACCAGGTAACTACCAAGGTAAAAAGAAAACTTTAAAATATGACATGGAGGCTGGGGAGGATAGCTTAGCCAGTAAAGCTCTGGCCGTGCAAGTGCGATGACTTGAGTTCAGTCCCCAGAACCCAAGTGAAAAGGCCAGGCAAGGTGGCACATGTGCTTATAGTCTCAGCTCTGGGGAGGGAGAGACAGGTAAATCCCGGAACTCACTGACCACCCAGCCTAGGCCACTTGGTGAGTTCCAGACTAGTGAGAGTCCCTGTGAGAAGGGGAACAAAGAAAAACCCAGCAGATAGCTCCTAGAATACACCACCTAAGGTTGTCCTCTGGCCTTCACAGGTACACACATGCACATACATTCTCTCTCTCTCTCTCTCTCTCTCTCTCTCTCTCTCTCTCTCACACACACACACACACACACACACACACAGAGTTGAGGAAACAAAAGGAATAGCTTGGAATTACTCAGTTTAGGTCCAAGGTAGGGCAGGGAAACACAGGCCTCAGAGGAGGGATGGTGGGTGCTGATGTTGGTGTGTGTGAGCTCATAGGCAGGCCCTACAAGGCTGGTAGCCCAGCCCAGGCTTTAGATGAGGTGATACCAGAGACTGACAGTTTCTCTGAGAAAGGTACAGTGAGAAATTGGTTCTGCAGTCGTTGAAAGTGTAACAAATCAGATGCAGCTGTTGGTGAGGGGCGGCACCACGACTCTCAGAGGAAAGTTTGCTGGGAAGGAAAGAAGCAAACAAGAAAGAAGTGCCTTCTCCATCTTCCACCCGCAACCGTCCTTAGCGCCCCCTATTGACAGAGCCTGTTAAGGAACAGCTATAAAGCTGTGATTGTTTGCAAAACACCTAGCCAAAGCAGCACACAGCTGGATATGATGGGTGGATTTGCAGCTAAGATAATAATGCTGTGCCAGGTCACCTCTTTAGCTGTTGACCATTCAAATATACTTTTCTATACATGTTGATTTTCATGTAACATGGGAGCAACTCTGCTTCCATACCACAAACTACTGCTATTCTTTATGAGAACGAAAACATCTTGTCTCCCTCTGAAATAAGAAGATGCCACATTCCATCAGTCACCACATCTGTCAGTCATCACAGTCACCTTGAGACTTATTTTATCTAAAGACCAAACCTCTGTGTAAAGTAATGCATTTCCTTAGACATGGAGGCTAGCAGAGCTGAGTTATAGTATCAGGTGATGACATTCAGTGAATGGTTTATTAGGAATAGCAGTTAAGAGGAGACGTCCACTCACTTTCACTCTCAATTCCTAGGCCCACGAATCCAGTACTTAAGAAAAAGCACACCATGCCACTGACTTCTTGAAATTTCTATTGTATAGTGCTAGAGCCTGGTTTAGGGTGCTGTCTTCTAACCAGCAAGATCACTGCCTCTGTAAACCATTCCATTTTTAAACTAGTCTAGTTCCTGCCAAATGGTGGAGTTTGGTGGAAGACCTGTAATTCTGTGGCAGGGATCCACTGCTGTGCTGTCTGCACTGTGAAATGGGATCCTTTTTAGATGTGATGCTGTGTGGGATGCTCTGTCTACAGGTCGGGCATTCTGGGAGTCCCTGAAGGGTGTTGCTGCCACAATATTATATATTAAGAAAGCAAATCTATCCCCAGAATATTCCAGTTAGGACTACTTTACATCCCTTCCATGATGTAAAGGCTCTATTGTAATTGGCCCAAACCTCCAGGACATGGTATAATACTAAAGATTCAGTCTAGGTTTCTGATGTTGCCATGATAGCAACTCAGCAGTAGCCCTGGCCATGTCAGCCTTGGACATGGGAGACCCACGTTAAGCATATTGTACATGAGCCCACAGAGCAAGCACTGAGGGGAGGGAGGCAGGAAGAAGCTAACTGACGTCAGCAGAGGGTGACAGTGGATCCACGTGATTTAACAGTTTCCACTGCCGCGGGTGCCTTCTTCTGGACCTTCACATGGAACTTCAATGAAATGTGCTAGAACTAATGAGTGTAGACATGGAGGATATGGCCATGAAATGTCAAAGTTCAAACACTGTACCGCTAGCTCACTAGATAGTAGAAATGGGGGACATGGCATTTTGAATATTTCCCCACTAATTTATCCACCAAATGTGTCTTGAGAATTTGCTCTGTGCTGTCATAAAGAGTGGTATTAGGCACATAGTGGGTAGGTATGATATGGCCTCTGTCCTTAGAGTATAGAGCTTGGAAGTAGCCAATACAAAGGTGAACAAGAGCTAGGAGTGTGGCTTGGTCCATAAAATGCTTACTGCACAAGCACGAGGACCTGAGTTTGGTACTCACCCACGTAAAAAAGCCAAGCATGGTGTACACTTATCCCAACTCTGGGGAGGCAGAGACAGGAAGATCCCTGAGGCTCACATAAGTATATATA
>NW_008332583.1:1427346-1447944 GCF_000622305.1 Nannospalax galili
CAACTCCATGCGAGAACTTGTCTCCAAAAACAGGTAGACAGCTCCTGAGCAAGTACACTCTAGGTTATCCTCTGGACTACACACATACATGCATGTGCGTGTATACACACACACACACACACACACACACACGCATGCATGCAGTCTCACTTACCTGTACATACACAAATATAAATATATGTTCAAGGAGTAGGAAACAACAGAAGTTCAAGGAGGAGACTGAATGGAGGTGGGAGGCATTAACCACTGAGATGCCACGCTATTCTAGAGCCACAAGAGAAGAGACAGATGCAGATGATTTCTAAGTATCAGCATGGCATGATGTCACTTACATAATAAAGATATCAATTCCGTAAATTCAATGGATGCTTAATTTTTAAAAATGCTACCAGGTCTCTTTAAAAGAAGAGTAAACAAAACACTCCTGAGTGTATGAAGAAGCTGTGTTACAGGAGGCAGACATCAAGTCAGAGAGACAAAGTGGAATGCTCTCGCAGGCATCCTGGTGAGCAATCCTGGTCCCGGATTAGGACGACAGTGGGAGATGGAAGGTTGCAGAGGCAGATTGCATTTTTGATGAGCCAACAGGATCTGGGTTTATACGTGCCTGCTATTCCCCGAAGGCTACAACAATCTATAGATTCCTCCAATGCCAACTCTGATCAAATAAGTGTGGTGAACAATTTGGCGGCTTAGTGGAGACGATGGAAGAGATGAATTAAGTGTCTGCTGCTACCGTACAGGAAAGGAGTGTGGGATGTTTGTCTTCTCAGGACCAAACAGCTCCCCTTTCTGCAGCAGTTCTTATCCTGTGCTGCCTTGGAAATGGGAGTCTGGCACCCCTTCCCCTAGCCATTCAGATCTAAAGGTCCTGAAGCAGTTTCCCAAAGTCTAAAGATTCTAGTCTAAAATATTGCCATCCATACTCTAAAAGATTGCATTGTTGACTTTTTTAAAAGATTCTGATGGTGATAAAATTTCCAGATGATAGATCTGAATTAGCTAACTGGATTTATAAATATATTTAAGAGAAAATATTATTAAAAAACACGTTTTAGCCAGGCATTGTGATACGTATAATCCCAACACTCAGGAGGTTAAAGCAGAAGGATTGTGAATTTGAGCATAGAGTGGGGTATATAGAAAATCTCTAAAATAAATAAATAAATGACAAATAAAAACATAAATGAATAAAGTTTTAATAAAGGGTCATACTGTTGAAGCAGTGGGCATTGGCGGTCCTCAAGTGGTAGAGAGTCTGTCTTTTCAGGTGAACGTAACTCAGGGGTATAGAATCCTGGACAATAAATAGCCACAGAAGTCACCTTGGGCCAGTGGCCTTTGTCTCACTAAATCAAAGAATAAATTTCACAGACAACAAAAGGTTTAATTTTAGACAGGAATTTTATTCTAGAAGAAGCTTGAAGCAGGATTATTTTATTGCAGAAAGCAAGTAAACAGATCTCCCGCAGGAAGGGTCCCAAGCAGGTTGCTGCAGAGGTTCTTTGTCAAGGGGTTAATAAGGTTTTCTGGGCTGAGACAAAGGAAGGTGGGCTGGTCAGTCCAGCTGGCCCGTCCACAGGCCCACACATGGTGTCTGTCTTTCTCTCCATCCCTGACTAGAGTTTTATCACACACTTTGAGGACTGATGATATATCCGATCACCCATCACTTCAGGCAGCTGTGCTCATTGGGTTTCTATGTAAAAGAGGAAAGAGAGAAAGAGACTAGAACACAAACAAGTTCCCCTAAACATTTCTGGTATTACTGGTTTGTGGCCAGGACAAAATTGTCCATTTTTAAGGCCCTGTCCTAGCTGCCTGACAAGTTTCTTTCTCCTAGTCGCATTACTGGGCCTGGGAAGGTGACTCAGTCAGTAAGGTATTTTCCATGTAAGCACGTGGACCTGACTTCAGATCCCTAGCACCCATGTAGGGCATCTGGAACCCCAGCACAGGGGTGCAGAGATGAGGGTTTGCTGACCTGCCAATTTGGCCAAATCAGTGAGCTTCAGGATTGATGAGAGATTGCATCTCAAAACATAAGATGCAGAGGGACCAAGAGAGAATTCAATATCAGCTTATAGCCTCCAAAGCCATGTGCCCCAGTATACACCCCCCCAACAAACACACATATACACATACACCACACAAATACATATTTAAAAAGTACTCATACTCTCTTTCCATTCACTATCTACATGAGTCAACTTTGAATTACTGTGACAAAATATCTGAGATTAATTATTTACAAGGAAGAAAGGTTTATTTGGGCTCCTGCAGAGGTCTCAGTTCTCAGTATCTTGGTCTGTAGCTTTGGGCCTGTGACGCTACAGTACCTCATACTGAGAGCACATGGCAGAGGAAACCTGCTCGCCTCGGTGCGAAAGACAGGAAAAGGTGGGGTACCAGTATCCCCTCCAACAGCATCCCTCCAAAAACCTTAGTTCCCTCCAGGAGGCCCCACCCACCCACTGAAGTTTGTGTTACCTCTGAACAGCAGCTCAAGCTGAGTCAAGTGTTCAACACATAGGCCTTTAGGGGACACCTTAAAACCAGCACGTTATCTTAAGCAGAGGACCTCCAGAAGAGGAGGGCACATTGCTCATTGCTAACTGCTGGTAGAATATCTTTCTTTTTTTCTTATCATTAGCGCAGACATATTCAAAGCAAAATTGGACATAAAGTCCAGAGATTTCTCCCCCATCCCCTGGTACCCACCTATGCACATCCCCCACTGTTTGTAACAAATGATGAGCCCGTGTTGACACATCATTATCACACAGGATCCATGTTCTCATTAGAATTCACCCTTGATGGTTATGCATTCTATGTATTGGGATAAATACCTAATGACATGGGTCTACCATATGGAAGCGTGTAGTATGGTTTCCCTGCCCTAAGTGCTCCACACTGCACTTTTTCCTCCCTCCCCACCTTGACAAACTGGCAGCCCCAGATCTTTATACTGTCTGCACAGTGTTGACTTTTCTAGAAAGTCATAAGGTCATTGAGTTTTTCAGATCATCTTTCTTCACTTAGTAATACATATTTGTTTCTCTCATGTCCTTTTAGATTTTTTAAATAATTTTTTAAACTTTTATTTGTGTGTATGTGGTGTGTAAGTATAGAGCATGTAGGTACAAAAGCACACATATGGATGTCAAAAGGACAACATTCTGGAGTCTGTTCTCTCTTCTACCATGGACTCAGACCATCAGGCTTGTGCGGCAAGTGCCTTTACCCACTAAGCCATTTCCCCAACCCTGTCAGGAGGTGTGTTTTCTATGCACCTGCTGAAACCCAGGTTTTGACAATTATGGATGAATATCTATAATCACCATGTGCAGGTGTTGTGCAGCCAGCAGCTTCTGATTCCTCTGGGTAAATTGCCACAGAGTAGAAAGAATCTTTTTTTGATGTGTTTTCTTCTGTGTGCTGGTGAATGTACCTTTAAGAAGTTCTTTGACTGGGTGGGTACGTCCCTCCCACTCTGTCTCCAGATCATGCAGTAATCCATCCTAACCATTAATTTAGTTTCTGAGCTGCAGCCCTAAGATCCATGACCCAGGGAGGTTAGTGGATACTGAGCAGAAATTGGTGGGTGGAAGTCTCCCTTCTACAGAGCTGCAGTACACAGAGAGACAGCCTGGATGCTTCTTTTTAATTTATACAGAGAAATTTGGAATGGCCCTGAGAGATGCTACATTTTATTGCTAAGTCAGGCACTGGCTTCCCTGTGGGCTTTGGAAAGTTATTTAGTGACTTGGCTACATTTTCTTTGTCCATAAAGAAAGAAGCTTTCTGCTCACCTTGGAGGAGTTCTACAAGTTCTACAAGGAATAAAGTATAAATTTCTGTATGGCTACTCTGCTGGCGTTAACAGTCCATTCCTGTACCTTGTGACTCATCCATTAAATGAGGACTTACTGTGTGTCGGATTCTGTTCTAAGCACTAGAACTACAGTCAGGAGCAGACACTAGCCCAGCACCCATGGAGACAGTAAGAGGGTGCCTCTAGAAGGATTTGTAGTGACCATTAATGTTAATGATGATGTTTCCAAATAATTATTAACTAATCATGCAACTCTCCATGCAGTACATCACAAAATTCACCAACAGTGTTTCCTTAAACAGGTAGGTAGCAGTATGCTTACTTTGGTAGCAAGCAACTTAATCTGAGTCCAACCAACTTAATGAAAGCATATTTTTAAAAACAAGATGAACAAACTGACCTGGGACAAGGCAGTTCTGAGGGCAACAGCTGCGGGTATTTTAGGCAGCATCCACCATCCGAACATCCCAACTCCGACTTCATCCCATCCCCACATTCTTCTGCTTACGACTCAGATTCTGCAGAGAATGTCTGGATTGCTGGGCTTTGTGCTCTTGCTTAGCTTGGAAGAGATGATGGGGGTAGTGTCAGGAAGGTCACAACTTTCCTGAGATTGCCATTGCACCACAACACGGAAGTTGGGAGTGATGGTACAGCAATGGAATGGCAGTGAAATAGAGTGCCATTCCAGAAGGAGAGAGATACTGGGGCTGGGGAGATGGCTCAGTCAGTAGAGTGCTTGAGATGAAAACATGCAGACCTGAGTTCAGATCCCTAGCACCCACAGAAAAGCCAACAATGGCAGCACACATCTGTCACCACAGTTCTGAGGGGACAGAGCAGGAGAATCCCTGGAGGTCACACACCAGCCAGTCTAGCTGAATCAGTGGGTACCAGTTTCAGTGAGGGACCATCTGAAAACATAAGGCAGAGTGTGAACAAGGAAGACACCTGACGTCAACCTCTGCCCAGGCATATAGGAATGAACACATGCATATGAGAGAGAGACAGAGACAGAGAACTCGATTTCTGTATTATGCCCAGAAGTGTGTTTGCAGTCAGTGATGGGTGGTACCTTTCTCATTTGAAAACTACCAAGCAGGCAATGGCTAATTTCAAATGACATTAAGAATGGCAGATGGGATTAGAAAACCTATCAGGGAGTTCAACCTTAAACACATATACACACAGGCACCACTAAATGAAATCAGTGTAATACATATATACATACATATGTGTGTATGTGTGGGGGGGGGACAATAATTGGCAAAGAAGAGGACATGTAATTGAGAGGGAGTAGGGGTAGGAAGAGTTGGAGGGGCAGTGGAGAGGTAGAAATGATGCAAATATAATACTCATATATAAAATTCTCAAAAAATAAGAAAAAAATTAATAAAAAGAATACCAAACGGTTCTATGTATTGCTCTGTAGCCCGTGGCTTTCCCTCTGTGCTTGCTTCTTACTATCTATGCTCTTGTTCTCTCAGACTGTAGTGGTCAGGCTTACCTCCTTTAGCCGTTCATTTATAGAGATGATTCAGCTCTCTTCTTTACCAGCTGAATTCCTTTCTTGGACCAAGGAGTCCTTTGAATTCAATGGCCCAGCCTTGAACTGCCCTTGCTCATTACATCCTTTGACACCAGATTTCCCTCTTCCCTGCTTCGCAACATGCTTGCTCTTCTGGTGGCTCTTTATCTGACTCCCTGTGGTCTCCAAATAGCCCTGGATGTGGCTCTTCGTGCAGTTTCACATGGACTTCTGTCTCTGTCCAGCCTTTCTGCCTCAGTGCCTGAAAGCTCAGAGATTTCTCTTACCTTTTCCACATGGCTGCTGCCCACCTCCCTGCCCTTTGCTTCAGCCTCTCCATTATCTCCCATCTCACACTTCAACTGATCTGCACGCATTCTTAGTTTCACACCTGCAAAAGTCACTCACCACGTCTTCAGCAGAGCATGAGTCCTTCCAGTCTTCCAACTCCTGCTGTTGCACACTCAAGAAAGATAAAAGCCCTTGCAGTGCTGTCTCCTTGACGCATCTGGGTCTCTGTGTCCCTGACTAACTGCTGCCAGCCCTGTCCAAAGAGGCCTCTCACCTGGCATGGTAGTCATCACCGATCACAATCCCTGTCAGTGACCACCTTTCCTCCTCCTCCATCTAATGTGGTATCTCATGCTTAAACTAAGAGAGAATTTTGGTAATCACACACACACACACACACACACACACACACACACACACACGACCCTGCTCCAAACTCTTTTAAAGTCTTCTTCCATCTAAAGCAGGGGCCATGATCTCAAATATTGTCTTAATAGCAGAAATGGGTGAGGTGAGTGTATTGTAAGAAAAGTTCTTGCTGAGAATGCGTGAGGACCTGAGTTCAGATCCTCAGCACACATAGAAAACCTGGGTGTCGTGGTGCATGCCCGTAATCTCAGTGCTGGGAGAATCCCCTATGCACACTGGCCAGCTAGTCTAGCCAGTCAGTGAGTTCCATGGTCAGTGGAGACCCTGTCTCAAAAAACAAGGTGGACAGAAATAGAGGAAGGTACTCAACATTGACCCTGGCCTCCACATGTGCACACATGGGCAAGCACACTCACATATGCATGTATGCACACATGCTTACAACATATACATACTAAAAAGAAAAGCCAGCTTTACTTTTTATGACCTGTAGTAAAGAACAAAACACAGTATTAACCATGTATCTTCTTGAGATTATGATTCTCTACTATAAGAAAAACTAGACAGTAACTTCCTTCTGCCTCTGTGTACTGGAAATGTAATGGGGACGGTGAGGATTTCGGGCTAGATCACAGCTGTTGGACTAGGTCACAGCTGTTGGACTAGGTCACAGCTGTTGGGCTAGGTCACAGCTCTTTGGCTAAGTCACAGCTCTTGGGCTATGTCACAGCTGTTGGGCTAGGTCACAGCTCTTGGACCTAGGTCACAGCTGTTGGGCTAGGTCACAGCTGTTGGGCTAGATCACAGCTGTTGGGCTAGGTCACAGCTCTTGGACCTAGGTCACAGCTGTTGGGCTAGATCACAGCTGTTGGGCTAGATCACAGCTGTTGGGCTAGGTCACAGCTCTTGGGCTAGATCACAGCTGTTGGGCTAGATCACAGCTGTTGGGCTAGCTGTTGGGCTATGGGCTAGGTCACAGCTCTCGGGCTAGATTACAGCTGTTGGGCTAGGTCACAGCTCTTGGGCTAGATCACAGCTGTTGGGCTAGGTCACAGCTCTTGGGCTAGATCTCAGCTGTTGGGCTAGGTCACAGCTCTTGGGCTAGATCACAGCTGTTGGGCTACGTCACAGCTCTTGGGCTAAGTCACAGCCATTGATGAACCCAGCTGCAGCACCATCACTGATACCTCTCAGAATGTCAAGAGACATACATGGTACCTGCTTGGAACTCTCACCTCCAGGATCATGAGCACTCGTTCCAGCTAACATGTTTATTAATTCTCTCCAGTTTGCTCTCCATGCAGACCACATTACTCTGCTCCCTTCCAAGATAGCTTTGGGCTTCCCTCCACTGTCCTTTGCCTGTCTTACTTCCTCTAAGTAGGATATGACCTCACCTCATCTCTCACTGCCTTCTGTGAGTCTTACCCATCCTCCCATCTCCGAAGCTGTATCTAGAAGATTTTACAGTTATTCAAAGGAAAACTTGTCTCCTGGGAAAAATGACTCAAGAAACTATTATATTAATTACCAATATAATTAACATATTAGTATGATTGATCTATTAACCAGAAACACAACTACTCTATAATTTCAAGAATGCTTGCATCCAAAGGGTTGTACAAACATGTCATCCAAACACAAGCTAATTTTTTATGCCCTATACCCCCTCCTTCTATGAATGATGGAGAAGTGGCTGTATGTTATGAAGCAATTATTTGGTTATCATTCAAAAATTTTCAGGCACTGGCATTTAAATGACAGTCTTGGCTAATGCCCAATCTGGATTTCTGACTTTAGTCAGCTTTTCCTTCAAGAATGTTGCAGCATTTGGAAGGTCATTATCTTAAGATGATACTGTAGTCTCTTGACATCGTGTCTTAATGTGTTTACATTAATATTTTAAAGTTTACTGTATACAGTCTCTTAGATACATATTTCCCATTATAGGGAAAGTATTCATAAGTTACCTAAGGTAATAGCTTGGTGGAAGAGGGGAAGAAAGTGAAAGAATGAATTTGTTTCTGCTCAGTTGCAGCTTGGAAAAATTAACTGCACTGTTTTACCTAGAGAAAATACTTTATTTCTTGGGGGAAAATCAAATGTCAGTGCTTCCTTATTCAAGACATAGTCATTGTTGGATCTAGGGAAATTTTCTACAAATAAATATCTTGAAGGCTGTCAAACCACAGCCTAGTGACAAAGGAAAAAGAAACATCATTTGTCATACTATTGCTCTTAATGCTCTAGAAAGTCCCCGACAGACTCCATCTCGAGAAAACTGACGTCGTCTTAGTGACTTCTCTTCCTCTCTTCCCATACCACCTCCGGCTGCTACTGCAGATTCCCTCGTACCTGAGTTGCAGCACCAACTTTTCTACTGCTCAGACATTCTTAGGGCTTTGTGATGGACTGTGTAGGCTCCTCCTGAGGAAGAAATAAAAGCAAGGTCACATGTAGCCTTCTCCTATGGCACACCCTAAAATATCAGCAAAGTCTGTTCAAAATTGGATCTTTTCTTGGTAACTTAGGTGATAAGAGATGATGACAGAAAGGGACACAGAGATGTTTCCAGATGGTAAGAACAAGAACAAAATGAGATTTGTCTCGATAAGAGCTTAGAAGAGTGGCCAGCTGGAGAGGCAGATGGAGTGCTATATTTGGAAGCTGAGATCCAAATCTGCCTCCACCTTCTTGTTTACAGTGGCACGTAGTAGGTATTCTTTAGATATTGAATGACCTGATTAAGAATCATGAGGCAGAAGCAGCATTTCCCACATTTAAACCATTTCTGGTCAGCTAACTAGCTACTGTGATGCCATTAAGTGGACACTGTTAGACCCATTTTAGAGATAAGGAGCACAAAATTTAGTTAGCTCAGTGGTTCCCAATCAAAGCCAGGTTGTCTCCATCCCTCCAGGGGACATTTGTCAATATCTGGATCTGGTTTTAATTATTACAACTAGATAAGGAGTACTTCAGACTTCCACTGATAGATGCCAAGTAGACTGCTAAACAGCACCCTACAATGAATCCCATAGACCTTACAATAAAGACATAGTCATTCAGACATGTTAGAAGTGCTAGAAATCAGAGGCCTTGATTAATCAATGGAAGAATTTTTGCTCAAAAGAGGTAAATGTTTATATTATTTTTATTGTTATTGTCTGACAATTTCATAATGCACATAATTCGTTTTGATCAAATCTGCCTCCCATTCCCCCACTCTGAATCCTTCCCTGTTCCCCACTGCAACTCTCCCTCCAGTTCATGAGCTCTTTTTCTTTACCTTACTGAGCCCACTTAGTGCTGCCTGCATGTGCTTGGACTTGGGACCATCTACTGGAGCATGGGTAGCCTCTTGGGTTGTATCCCTGAAGAAAAATGACTGTCCCTGCTTCAGCAGCCATCAGCTGCTCATAGCTCCTCAGCCTGAGATGGGATTTCATGAGCCCTTTCCCCGATCACACTGGTTTTTTGGCTGGCTTGCTCTTGTACAGGTCTTGTGTATGCAGTCACATTTACTGTCAATTCATATTTACAACTGCCCTGTCACGTTCACCAAATTCTCTTTTGTTGTAGACACTGACTACCTCTGGACCTTACAATCTTTCTACCCCCTCCCCTCTTCCATTGATGATCCCTGAGCCTTTGAGGGGTGGTAGGTTATGATATAAATGTCCCATTTAGAGCTGAGCACTCCACAGTCTCTTGCTCTCTGCTCATAGACCAGTTTTGGGTCTCTGTATCAATCACCATCTACTGCAAAAAGAAGCTTCTCTGATGAGGGTTGAGAGAGGGTACTAATCTATTGGTATGAAGATAAGAGCATATTCCTATGTCTATTTAGCATAATAATAGTATTAGATGTTCCCCTAGGATCTATGACCTAGCCAGCCACTGGGTTTTGACCCAATTGATGGTATAGGCATGAGTTCCATCTTGAGGAACAGACTTTGCAGCCAATCAGAAAGTGGTGGGTTGGTTATTCCCATAACATTTATGCCACTATTACAACAGTGGGCATGGCTTGCCAGGCCAGTTGTTATTGTAGCTCACAGGGTTCACAGCTGGGCAACCACTAGAAATTTTGGATTAAATTCTAATCTCTCTGCTTTCAAGTATATTCTTCTAACCCCAGTGCTTTTCCATCTCACCACCATAATGGGATTGGGCATCAGAAATACGTGCTCAATAAGCAATTGTCAAATGAATGAATAAAGGTATCAGATGAATGATTCATCTAGGAATTTGTATTCATTCTGAGCCTAAATTTTCTCATCTGTAAATGACTTATTTTAGTGCTGCCCATATCACAGTGCAGTACTCTAGTTCAGATGGGAAATTGACTTTTGAAAGTTCTTCATAAATTATAAAAAATAAAATGCACAATAATAAAGAGATATTTTACCATTGATAGGTTAGGATGGAAGTAAAAAAAAAGTGTGAAGGGCAACCAGGAATAAAGAATTAAACTCAGTATATAATGTTGAAATTTAAGGACAAGATTTCAAAATACAAAAGACAGATTTGAAAGATGAAGTGGTCATAATGATCACTGTAAACAATGAAAATGTTCAATCTATCCTGACATCCTGGGGTCTTATGGACCTCTGTTTCTGATTGGTCATCTTTTCATCTCTTAATTAAAATCAAGAAGTAATACCTTTAGTTGGTAGCAGTTAAGTACATCTTCTTAGAACTTATTAAGTCACTCAATAAAATGCCCCTGGCTGTTGGTAGAAGTCATTTCTACCTGAGCTTGATGGCATTTTGTTGTATTTCCTTCTCCCTAGGCTTCTCAACAGTTCACCAGAAAGGTCAATGTAAACTTTAAAAAAAACTGTAAAAACGACATTAAGGTCAGTTTTTTTTCTCCTTGATTTGAGTGGTGAATTTTTGATCATTTAAAATCATTCTCTGCTATCAGCCCTTTCAAAAAACAACAACAGATGGGAGAGATTTGCCACCCCCTATGGTCCCCCTCAAACCTAATCTACCCAAACAAAAACACTGTTGATCTCTCCTGCCATAAGCAAAGCTGTTCTGAGCCACAGGCCTTAGGCCATCAAGGAGACAGCGCTCGTGATGGGCTTTCAGTGCAGCTGCAGCCTCTGTGCAACTTGGTGGCGGCCTGCGGCCATCGCCGTCAGAACAATTATGTCATTAAGACCTAGCATGAGACCAGCATCTTTTGGTCATTATGGAGTGGGGAAGAACATGAAACGAAAGGTTATGTATAATGATGACTAAGTGTTTAGTCCTTGATGGCTTCAAACAGGCCTACCTAATTACTGAGTGCATGCCAGGAAGCTCTCTGAGCAAAAGATGTTATCAAAGTGCAGAAAGTTAGTAAGTGGTCATTTTGAATCACATTTAAATACAATGAGTTGGACAGTATTTATTATGAACCACCAAAGTAAAATAGTTGAGGTGCCATTGTGAAAACCACTCCATAATCGGGACAGTCAAAAGGGCCCAATCGGAAATGACTCACCAGTATTTGTTGCTGTGAAATACAGGGACTTTATTTGCCTGCAGATTCGCCACTCCCCACACACTTTGTCATGATTTATAATGTATATTGACTCCAGTTGGCCTCCCTGAAAAAAAGCGGCTTCAGAAATTCAAGGGAATAGATACTGAGTCTGGGATTTTTTTTTATTGTTTTAGTTTTGGTTTGATTTTGTGTGTATGAAAAAGTATGTGTATCAGTCCCAGGGCCTTGTGCTCTACCACTAAGCAGTACCCCACCACCTTCCTCCATGTCATTGTGACTCTTTATAGACCTGTAGCTGTTCACTTTCAAAAATCCAGTCTGCCTCAACTGTCAACTTCATAACCAGCATCAAACTCCCTGCCTCCAGCTCTCCCTAATTCGGACTAATTTCTCCAGTGTCTGAGTGAGGAGCTGAGGCATGCTGGAGGGAGGTACAGGTATCTTCCCCCCACTGAGCTGGAGTTTGTGACGTCTGCTTATTTCATAGCCTCTCTTTGGTCCCACCATGTGGTGTCGGGTAAATGTTGGGTGATCGTGAGAGGCATGTGAAAGTTTGTCAGCATTCTGTCTTTCTGCCGTTTGCCAATTCTCATCTCTGGAGCGCCCTTGCAAAGCTTCCTTTCACTGGGGCTCCCTGGACCAGTGTTTACCTACAGGGTGAGGCTCCAGCAGGATGGTGCTACTCTAGCTCAGATCCTTTCCTCAGCCAGAATTTGGCTCATCAGAAACCATGAGTCTGCCATACCGCTCAGTGACTGTGGCAGCAGAAGTGCCCCAGGTGGCCACATTCAGCCTGCCATTGTTCTCCTGTCCTCTGTGCCTTCTAGATCTTCCAGGCCAGTGCAGCAGGACCAGTGCCAGTCTCCTCCTTTCCCATTGGCCCCCTCAGCTCCTTTCCCATGTTTCTCCTTCCATAGGCTTCACAAGGAAGGCCATAGAAATGATGACTGGGGCTAGCTGAGTCAGACTAGTTTCCTCATGAAGATCCCAGGAGCATGCAGATGTTCCATTAAGGTCTGTGCTTCCATCTCCTGAGCATCATCAGGAAGAATCAACTTTGACACCCTCCTTCAGAAGTTGCCCTGGGGTTAGAGTACAGGGCTTTCATCTTTGCAATGTCGTTCATGCGAAAGGAGTGTGCGGGCTGGAGGGAGAGTTCAGTCACTAAACTGCCCACCTTGCAAGCATGAGGACCTGAGTTCGATCCCTAGCACCCACATAGAAAACCAAATGCACTGGTGTATTCTTGTAATCCTGGTGCTGGGAGGCAGAGACAGCAGGATCCCTGGGAGTTGCTGGCCAGCCAGCGTTGCCAGGCTGAATTGGTGAGCCTCAGTCACTGAGAGACCTGTCTCCAAATAAAAAGTGAATAGCTCCTGAGAAATAAAACCTGAGGTTGGCATCTGGCCTCCACATATACATGTTCGCATACCCCCCATACATGTACCTGCACACACACCTGCACATACACACAAAATCCCCAATATGCTTATATTACTGTTGAAAGCATTTTTAGAAAAGGAAGAGGTGACATATAGAATCCAGAAATCTCAGCCTTGCTCTCACTGTAAGGCACCTGCTTCAGCAACGAGAAGGTGCCACCAAAGCTGCTTCTAGAAAATAAACTCAGCAACATTGATTCTCAATAAGATTCAGGTGGTTTCTCATCCCCATGCAGGAATCTCTGGTAACACAGATGCTCGAATCAAGTCTTGATTTTTAATCTACAGTCATGAAATACAGACATTGACAAATTTTTAAAAAGTCGACTAAAAACTAAAGTTTAGTACAGAAAAGACAAGGTATTGTTGTTGTTAGAAAGAAAATTTGTTTTTCAACATTTAAAGAAATTCATTAATAGGGTAACATGGTCCCATACCTAGATCCCTGAACACAGCACTGTTTCTACCCAAGCTCCCCACTTCATTTCCCATCTCTTGTTCTGACATGTTTCTGGGCAGTGTCAGAGCTTTTAAATCGAGGCAAGTTTGTGGTATGTTTGTGTCATCCTTTTCCTCTGACTGACAGACTGGGGGCCTTGGCTGTCATTGGGCCTTTCTCAGTGTGCATGTGCTGGAGGCTGGAGAATGGCACTTCTGGTCACTTTCTTATACTGTGTCCTGGAAGAAGGGAGCTGGCAGCCGAAACCTGTGTGTAACCCAGTGGGGTTTGGTCCACTGGGAACCCTCCAGCAAGGCTCCCGTTGCATCCCTGTGTCTTACACATCTCTGAAAGATAAACTCCAAAGCAAGCCGTACAGGAGCCTGCCTGGATTATTCTTGCAACCCTCTTGCCTTCTTGGACAAATTTCTTAACCACGGAATGAACTGTCAAAATTCCCATTCTCATCTCTTTCTTTCCTCAAATCATTTCAGATCTCAGCCCAACTGGTCATAGCGGAAAGGATTTAATAGCTGGAGGATTAACATGGTGAAGTTAAGCCTCCTGTCAGTTTACAATGTCCTCTTTGCTGCCATAGGCAAATGTTGTCGGGGCAGATCTCTTGCTTCCAGAGGTCACCATCCAAACCCAGGCTTCTCACCTCTGCACTGTTGACATTTTAGACCAGCTAATCCCTGTTGTAAGGGTCTGGTGCATTATAGGATGTTAAGCAGGACCCCTGGTGTGCTGGATAGCTTTAGTGTCAACTTGACACACCTGGGTTGAGGGAGCCTCAATTGAGGAATTGCCTCACTTGGACTGGCCTGTGACGATGTCCATGGGGCACATTCTTGATTGTTGAGTGATGTGGGAGGACCCAGCCCACTGTGGGTGGTGCCACCCCTGAGAAGATGGGCTTGTGTTACATAAGAAAGCAGGCTGAGCAGGGGCCAGGGGAGCAAGCCAGTAAGTAGTGTTCCTCCATGGCCCATGCCTCGTGCCTCTAAGTTCCTGCCCTGAGTTCCTACCTTGGGCTCCCGGATGAACTGTGACCCAGGAGATGTAAGCTAAATAAACCCTTTCCTCCCCAAGTTGGTATTGGTCAGAGTGTTTTGTCACAGCAATGAAGAAACAAACTAGGATACCTGGCCACAGGAAATCTAATAGTACCATCCCTCGGTTGTGACACTGAGTATGTCTCCAGACTCTGACAAGTGTCCCATGTGAAGAGAGGATTATATCTCGCTCCCTACCTAGGTGACAACTATGGACCTATGGAGATTGTAGATTTTTGTAAGGAAAAAAATCTGTCTCTTGCTTAGTATCAAATCTAAACCTTGAACTGGGGAAATAGCTATCAAAAAAGTGTTCGCTATGAGGAAGGATGAGTTTGATCCCTAGAACCCACATAAAAAAGCTGGGTACAGTCAGGTGTGGGGGCACACGACTTTAATCCCAGCACTTGGAAGACAAAGGTGCGGGGTAGGGGCTCTGTGAGATTGGGGCCAGCCTGGTCTATGTAATGAATCCCAGGCCAGCTGAGGCTTTAAAAAAAAAAAAAAAAAAAAAAAAGCCAAGTGCAGTGGTAAACGCTGATACTCCCAGTGCTAGTGAGGCAAAAACAGGTAGAGCCCTCGATTTGCTGGCCGGCCAGCCTGGTCTCCTCGGTAAGATCCAGGCCAGTGAGAGACCCTGTCTCAAAAACAAAGGAAAGCAAGACAAAACAAAACTTTGGACTGTGCCCAAGGAATGATACCCAGAGTTTTCCTCTGGCCTTTGCATACATGTGTATGCACACACATCTACCTGCACATACATATATACATACACACAAAAAATTAAACTTTTCTTGCAGAAGGATAGGCAGGAAGACTGTTTAAGGAAACATGATGTGTTCTTCTTATAAACTGTGATGACTAATGTCAAAGCTGTGTTGAAGACCGCTGAGCTTCAGAAACCCTGCTCTTCTGACAAGAACTTGAAAGTCATCCTGCCGTTCATCGCTGCAGAGCATTTGCAGAGGGAGGTGCTCCAATCCATGCCTTCCTCTGGTGGTGGCCAGTGGAAATTACCAGTTTGTTGACTTAGAGATTAATTATTAATGATAGGGAAGCTTATGAATTTTTCATAATTTTTCCTCTTCGGGTGCCTGTCTGACTCCCCATTGGGCGTGTAAGATCCCTTCCAGCCATTCCCCATCAAAGTCACAGGCTGTCACCCAGGACCTATCTTCTTTGGTGCAGAGTGGCTGCCCATGTTGACTCTAAATTTTTAATAAGGTATTTTCCAACTCAACTGTACATGTCAGGCTATGGAGACAGAATCCAGTAGGCACTAGATGAAACCAGCAGGGACATTGTGGCGTCATAGTTTGACATTTCTATGGCAGAATTTCCCAATAAGAAATTACAGAAATATATATTCTGCAGACATGTCAACAAAATGCCTGCAGGAGTCACAGGAGGTGGAAAACACAAACCAGAGCACTTTCTGCATACTCCTTTCAAATGGAAGAATTTGCATGTCTATCTAAGAATCTCAATTTCTTCAAACCCTATGCTTTTTTATCAGGTAAAATTGATAAGTAACCATTTAGTCATTCTTAATCAACACATTGATAATAATGAGCATCATGTTGGATGATAACAGCACAGCAGAAGGATTTAGGAGATCGCTCATTCAGAAAAGTGCTTAAGGGCAAGCAAAAGGCCTGAGTTGAGGCCCCTGGCACCCATGTAAAAAGCTGGGTTTGGTGGCACATGCCTATAATCCTAGTCTTGGGAAAGTGGAGACAGGAGGCTCCCCAGAGCTCGCCGGCCTGCTAGTCTTAACCAGTCAGTGAGCTTCAGATTCACTGAGAAACCCTGTCTCAAAAAGTAAGGTGGAGAGCAGTAGAGGAAGAAACTTGACATTGACCTCCACATGCACACATGTGCATTCAAACATGAACACATACACATGTATACACCATACATATACACACACACACACACACACACACCACAGAGGAAAATTTTTCACATAAAATCAGCTTTGAATACTGAGAGTTCCTTGTTACATTGAAGATGACATATTTATAGGAGACTACCTGGCAAATACACACTGAACCACTAGTTTGTACCAGACATGACCTGAGCTGTTAACCTGAAAAATCATTTGGGCTTTGCTTCATGCTAAAAGCCTTTCTCAATAATGTGGTTTTCTTCCACTCTCTTAACTTAGGATACGATAAGGATCTTACATTATGTTGAAAATCAATTCTTTGTCCAGAAATATTTTATAAAAGGGTAGGGTATTGACCTGATATATACATTTGGTACTTTTAAAAAATTTTTATTGAGCTTTTGTGCATTTCATACAACAGTTCTTAATCAAATTTAGACCCCTCCCCCATCCATCCCCCCACCCTTACCAGACCTCATGTATTTCACCATATATCTTAAGTCCTATCCTGTCAAGTATTTGTACCCAAATGTCCTTCAGTGCGACTTCATCCACTAGAGTCTAGGCAGCCTATCCAGAGATCATTGGTAAGGCCTACTCTCCCTCATCCAGTACTAATCAGTCTCCAGTAGTTCCCAGACTAGGACTGGCCCGCCACCCATTTCCCTTGCTCCACTCTGGCCCCTTGTCTGATTGAGTTGCTGTGGGTCCTGTGCTGGATGCCACCATTACCATAAGTTCTCATGTATAACCCTCCTGTGGCCTGAAAGCATATGTTTATGGACCAACCTTGACTCTTACAATCTCTCCACCCCTCTCTTCCACAATGGACCCTGAGCCATGGGTGGGAGAGGTTTGATATAGGAGTCCTAGCCAGGGACACACACTCTGCAGGCTCTTATTCTCTAAAAGTTGGCCAGTTGTGGCCTTCTGTGTACATCCACTCTGCTGTATAAGGAGGCTTCCCTGGTGAAAGTTGAGGAATGTACTAGTTTTCTCTACCCCAGTTCCACTATGTTCCATGAGTCTCGATACTACTTTTTAAAAACACAGTGCCTTTTGTGAATTTACATTCCTTGTGAAGGTAAATTCTTTTTGTCGTGGTGGCTAATCCAGTGGATAAGAGTTTGTTCTTTTTCAGATGTTACATTAATTTATTGACAAGGAAGGGGAAGGACTTACCACAATTTCTAAGAAGTCTTTTCTCTGAAAGAACTTAAAAAGTATTCTCTTCGTGAAGAAAATTCAACTTAGGAGGTTTATCAGATGTGAAGTGGTATCTTCAACAAAAAAAACTATTTGATCATAAAAGTGGTTTCATACAGAAGTGATCTTGTGTCTGAATTACAAATGAAATTTCAAGGGATGAGAAGTCATCTGTCTTACTGGCCATTCACCAGACAACTGTTTCTCAGCCTGGACTGGCACTGATCCATTAGGAAAAATTAGATTGCAAGACCCTAGAGCCATCTTGATTTGAACTTGTGCAGCACCAGCTCTGTGCAGCTCAACGTTTTAATTTATACTGGTTGAAGTACTGCTTGTTTGCAGGTTTCGCTCTCAGAGGTAAACCCTGCTGTCTTCTACTTCCCTCCTCTAAGCCAAAGTCCTATTTGCCTTATATAGTGCAAATTTAATTACGTTATTCTGTGTTCACTTGAGTTTATTTGAATTGATGTCGAATTTTGCATACAGGCTAGGTAGAGAATCAAAAATTTTTCTGATACTCCAGATAGATTCTATATTTTAAGGTATTTTAACCAGGAACTGCTTTCACAAATAGTTTCCTTGTAGCAGAAATATTAACATTTATGAAATCATTTACACGTTTCCTTACATTGTCTAGATTCTTCTGCAATGAGGTCAGGGCCATGTGATAGTTCTATATCAAACAGACTGTGGATTCTCTATGTCCCTGTTGCCCTGAGCCTAGACGCCACATGCTAACATGACCAAGGCATACAGTGGGGTGCTTCATCTGTTATATGGAAGACAGTGCTCTGTAATCAGCAGTGGACAGGTAGACTAAGAAATTAACTGCTGTGTTAAACCACTGAGATTTCAGGTTTCTTTCTCAGTGGAATGAATTAGCCTCTCCTCATTAATTCATTTCCCTCTTAATTTTTTTCCTCTCAATATTTAGTTACATTCAGCACAGTCCCCGTTTCCCCATGCTTATGACTGACATGGGATTATTGACCACAACCTCATTAAAATACAGAATATTCTGATTTGTTGTTATTGAGGAGTTGGGTATCGATGTAGTCTCACAAAGAAGAGCTGCCACCTGTGTGGGAACAGGAGAGCTCTTTGTCCTTCGTTCCTTCCAGCACACAATACACTATGATGTAATCAGCAAGCACTTAATAAATGCTAATAATTAATTGGGGAATAGAAATTTTTGTCATTCTTTTTCTACTATCTGCAAGAGAATTTAGAGCCCTGCTCTTTTCATATTACCTCTTCCTTTGACTGGATACACTTCCAACGTGTGGAGGACAACCTCCAGTGTCATCTTCAGGAATATTATTCACTTCCTTCGAGACAGGGCCTCTCAGTGGCCTGGAGCTCACAAGTTACTCTAGATTGGCAGGGTAGCAAGCCCCAGGGATCCTCTGGTCTCGGCTTCCCCAGCTTTGGGAATTACAAGCATATACCACCATACCTGAATTTTTTAAAGAGGGGTCAGAAGATTGACCCCAGGTCCTCATGCTTTCAGAGAAGGTCCTTTATCAACTGAACCATCTTTCCAGCCACTGCCCAGATACTTTTGAAAGAATTAATAAGACCTATATCTGCTTGGCTGTGGGTTTGATAGCAGGAACTGACTGCTCCTTTGACAGGGCTTAAGGTAAAACCTACCAGTATAATAAATATAATTTACTTTGAACCATGCTGACACCATGGTATATGCACTCAGGACAAACATGAATGTGGTAGTGATATATGTCAGTAGACGAGTTAATATGCCCTGTTTCTAGCAGATACTTGTGTAACAATCAATCCAGGACTATAAATGAAGCACACTTTGTATTTGTGACACGAAATTCAAAGGAAGCAACCAGATATTTGCCTTCTTGTGTGCCCAGACATTATACCATTTCACCTCAATTTTAATTCAAATAAGCAGCTCTGTGATTTATAGACATGTTTGCTACTGTGTGCAGTCTCTTTTATACACAGAGACACACACACTTGCCTTGGGCACATATATGTTCACTAAAGCCATAATTGCAGAAACTGAAAACCTCAATTTCATTTTGACCTTGCAAGCAGCTTCCATGATATATTATCAATATATGGAAATGAAATGCACTTCCCCTTAGAAAGCAGGCAGATTAGTAAAAGCACTCCATTTTATTAGAGGTATTTTAGATATCATTGGATTCCTCTAGACTCCCTACTGAGTACATTGTTTTTGTCATTTATAAATTGTTTTTATATCATGAACTGCTGTTGCTGCAGACACAATTCTATTCAATACGCAAAAAAGGATTTTATTTCTTGTAACCATCACACCAAACTCTCTGGAAGATAAAAAAAATCTCCTCTGGCTTCCTTTGAAAAAGTGGCCAGTTTCCATCAAATCATTTACTTGAACAGAATTTCTGAAATTAGCAAACGCTAAATTCAGAGCTGAGGATATGACTCAGTAGTAAAGCAAAGCCCTTCCCTAGCACATGCAAGGCCTGGGTTTGAGCCTCAGCACCACAACAAATTAATTAATTGATCAATTAATTCATTAATTTATTCAAATATTGAAAAAGGAATGACTGGGCTGGTGGGGTTTAGTACAGTGATAGAGCATGTGCTTAGTACATGTGAGGGCCCAGTACATGCGCGCGCGCACACACACACACACACACACACAGGAACAGGCAAACAGAAATGCATATGCACACACATGTGGCACACACAAAATCTAACAGCAATGAAAATAATCATTTATATTTATACAATACTTAAATGGTCTTAAAATCTAATATTTCTGGCCAGACATAGTAGTCCACATCTTTAATCCCAGCACTTGAGAGGCAAAGGCAGGTAAATCTCTGTGAATTTGAAGTCTATGTGGCGAGTTCCAGGCCAGCTGGGGCTTATAGTAAAACCTTTTCTCCAACATTTTTTTTCTTGAAAAATAACCCTTATTTGCTTTGAAATAATCCTAAAAAATACCAGTTCCATATCCATTCAGCTTTCACAACACCGAAAACAAAGCAACTGTTCATTGAATGAGCTTTAGGGACAGTT
>NW_008332583.1:1451370-1451965 GCF_000622305.1 Nannospalax galili
TGTTATTATATCAAATTAAATATGTATTTCCTGCATCAGTCACTGGGAATTTTCACGTGAACAGGACAGACGAGGTCTTTGCCTTGAGGCACTTAGAGCTTTATAGAAAATGCAAGAAGCAAACCATGCCAATGTGATGGGGTGATCAGTGAGGAGGTTCCTGGTGAGAGGAAAGCCTAGAAAAAATGAACTTGGCTGGGACCAGGAAAACTCCTCAGGGGGCAACATCAAGGATGAGGTATGGATGGATGGTTTAGTGTGAGCTAGACAAAGATGATGGTCGGGGAAGAGCAGGTGCACCAGCCAGGGATCAAGAGAGAACATGCTGGAAAACCTAGAGGTACAGAACGACTTCAGCCTGGAGAGCAGGACAGAGTGCGGGCACTGAGGCTGAACGGCTCTGCCAGAGCCAGATGGTGACAGCTCCTTAAGCTTTGATGAGCCTCTCACTCTTACGGCCACAGAAAGTGGAAAGTTACTAAAGACTGTAGAACCAGAGAAGAACCTAAACAAGTGTGAGTTCCAGACAAAGGAGCAAACAGCTGTACAGAGCATGCGCTGGGCACTTGCTTATCCTCAGCGCTATCACCAGGAG
>NW_008332583.1:1452771-1559244 GCF_000622305.1 Nannospalax galili
TTTGCTAAAGCTTAAAAACATGTTTGAATGTATACAGACACTGTCTGTGAATTGCCCAGAGACTCTAGATAGGCTGACTAGACCTCAGTACATGATCTTGCACTGAAAGACATCTGGGGACACTAACTTGACACAATAGGCCTTAAGAAAAATGACAGAATGTATGAATTTCAGTGTGTGGAGTGGGGGGGAGGGCTATGGGACGGTGCCAGTAGGGAAGGGGGTATGAAGATGATTAAAGATCATTAAGATGTTTTGTATGAAATACACAAAAATTTCATTAAAAGGAAGGAAGGAAGGAAGGAAGGAAGGAAGGAAGGCAGGCAGGCAGGCAGGCAGGCAGCTGGGTGCATCCTATCCTCCATGCTAAATTAAAACAGGTCTCTGGCCTCGATAATACTAAATCACAGCCATAACTTCATGTGTCCGCATCATATCAGTCATCATGTTAAGTGCTTTTTGAGTATCATTGTCCTTCATTCTCATCACAAGCCTCTGCTGTTTGCTTTGCTATTTCTAGAAGACTCTGTAAGAAACCTAGTGTTACAGAGCTGGTAGTGGCAGAGCAGGGATTTTAGGGCAGAGATATAAGGGTTTCTAGTTCTTCGGGCCCTGACCCTGAACCCTACAGCTGCTCCAGTAGGGAAGGGAAACCCAAGACACAGGATCCATGATGCCTTGGAGACTAGGTTAGCTAGTTAAAGCATATGGCTGCAGTAATCAAAGAGGTCTTCTTAAAGAAAGATGTGAAACCAAACTCTGAGGCATCAGACTTGAAATGGAAGAAACGGGAGGGGACCCCAAGACTGGGGTGAGCATGGGAGGAAGATTGTTGAGTAGGCAGAATTTGAAGGTGTGAAGTGACCTGGTTTTGTGTTGGGGGAATTTCGATGTTTTTATTTGTTGCCCACTCAGAGCTGCATTTGGATCTCCTGTGTTATATTTACTGCATTGCCGGAAGCCATCAAAGACATATAACTGGTGACTCAAAGGCAGGCAGTGCTCTCATTGGCTGGCAAAAGCTGGGAACTAAGCCCTGCATTTTGCAACATAGGGAACTGCATCTTCTAGAATGGAAATCTTGACCTCCTCAAGGTCTTCTCTCCGAGAGGAAATAAGACACAGTTTAAATAAATAAATAAATAATAAATAAATAAATGAATAAATAAATAAATAAATGACATGAATGATTTTACAGAGTCAACTGGGAATCAGAGATTCAGATTCCATTATTCTCCTCCAGAAAAACAACTGATTCATTTGTACCCAGAATGAGGGCAGCCCCCACTGTGGGCAGACATTTACCCATCAGTGTGTTTGTTCTCAGAGGTGGTTACTTTGGAGCCGCAGACACAGATGCTCAGAGGTCAAGTGCCCTGGCCCTGATCACACAGTGAGGCAGAGGCAGAGCAGCGTTCCATCTCAGCTTCCTGAGGGTAGCTCTCGATGCTCTCTGGAGCCATAGCAAACTATCTAAACATGTATAGGCTGACTTCTCGCCTGAAAGATGAAATCCTGATCTACAATATTGAAAATTTTTGGAATGAAAATATGTGTGTGTGTGTGTGTGTGTACGTATGTATGTATTACATGTACATGATTGTAGAGGTCAGGTCTCTTCCTTAATCACTTTCTGCCTCATTCTCTTGGGAAAGAGTCTCTCACTGAACCAGAAGTTCACCATTTCACTTAGGCTGCCTGGCCAGTGAGCTCCCAGGATCCACTTGTACCTGTTACCCAGTGCTAGGTTGACAGGCTCATGTAGCTATGCCCTGCTCTTCACATGAGTGCTGGGGATTTGAACTCAGGTCCTTGTTTTTGCATCAGAAGCCCTCTTACTACTGAGTCATCTCCCTAGCACTCCCCAAACCTCTAGAATGAGAATTTTTGTAAAGGAGAATTATGTAAACTGCTCAATGTCAAGCCAAACAGCTGCTCAGATTCAGGAAAATGACTGCCTGCCCAGCACTCTGCTCACTTGGTAACATACACTTGCCATCTTGTTTAATCTCTGATCATCCCTATGAAGAAGATACTATTTATTATTAGTAGTAGTATTTCCTTTTTAGAGAACTTTTAAAGGGTTGAAAATCCAAAACTAAAACTTTGAGAGGTACTTGATTGTAAAGGAAAAGGCAAGTATGTAACCTGGACAGTAGAGCAGGGATACAGTCGACCACCTCCTCCAGCACTCAGTATTAACAGCAGACCAAGAGAAGATGGGCAGAAAGGAATTAGAAGGGCATCCAGGCAATGAGGGCCATAATACAGTCACCGTCAAAACCTCAGTACGTTCTTGAGATGGAGCTGGGGCACCTGCATCTCCTGATTCAGAGGTGATGGTATTCTAGCTGTAACTTTCCAGCCTGCAGTGTGCCAGGAAGCAGCAGGCATGGGAGCAACTTGTCTCTGAAGATGGAGGAGAAAGGAAGATGGATGAGGAAGGGAGGGAGGGAGGGAGGGAGGGAAGGAAGGAAGGAAGGAAGGAAGGAAGGAAGGAAGGAAGGAAGGAAGGAAGGAAGGAAGGAGCTACTAAAAGGTTTGAAGGGCCTGGCCTCCATCCTCCATCTACAGAGGTTCTTAGCAGCCTAACTCTGGGACACCAGTCCCTGGAAACCCAGCGGCCACTCTGCAGAGTAGAAAGGAAATAAAGTGAGCGGAATGAGATAAACCCAGGTCAGCATGAAGCCACACCCAAGCTGCTTACCAGGCCCCCCAGCTCAGAATTAAGGGTGTCTTATCAGAACAGGGACTGCTTTATAGGCC
Source organism: Nannospalax galili (assembly GCF_000622305.1). Classification (NCBI taxonomy): domain Eukaryota; kingdom Metazoa; phylum Chordata; class Mammalia; order Rodentia; family Spalacidae; genus Nannospalax; species Nannospalax galili. The sequence goes on from NW_008332583.1 coordinate 1,455,538, forward strand.
AGCAAAGAGCAGTCCTTACCTATTTCCAAGGAGGGTGGCACTTTTTGGAAGACAGTCACTGAGCATCAAGGCATGGCAAACCAGGAGTTTGTTGACATGGCATATGCTCCCAGTTCACTCACAAGTGCTTATGGTGTGGCTGTGGGCAGGTCACTTTCCCTGTCTGGGTCCCAGTTAATTAACTCAGACTTGTGGTTGGCTGGTCAGTTATGCTTTTCAACTTCCAGCTAAGAAGAGCCCAGTCTATATCTGTCTTGCCTGTGAGCGCAGAGGTGGAGAGATGAGCAAAATCACACCCCTCCACACCCCCAACCCCACTCTCTTGAAGCTTAACAGTAGGCGAGCCTTAAATGATCCCATGAGTACAAGGAAAATTACAGTTGTGATAAGTGCTAGAAAAGGAAATATGCATGATGCTAAAAGATCACAGAACAGGAAAATTCCAGTCTGTAAAAGCCAGAGATGTGTTTACTGTGCAACTAAAGGGTGAAGGATAGAAAGGGTTATCTGTCATGGAAGGCTGCTTCTAGCATGAGAACAGTGTGTGCGAAGACAGGATGTGCCAGGGCTGAGGAAAAAGCCAGTCTTTCCCAGCAGAGTCTTCAGCAGAGCCTCCAGAGGGCAGGACATTGTGCCTGATGAAGCCTTCCAGCTCAGCAGGGACTACGTGCAGCCTGACATTGCTATTTCAGTTCTAAACGTCCTTCCAGGGGCTACAGATGTAGCTCAGTTGGGAGTGCTTGCCTAGCCCTCCATATTTATGAAGCCCTTGGTTTGATCACTACCACCACACCTGTAATCCTAAAGCCTAACTCCTGCAAGATGGACGAAGAAGATTAGAAGTGCAAGGTCATCCTTGGCTACATAGTGACCCTGAAGCCAGCATAGGATATAAGAGATCCTGTCTCAAAAATAAAATCAAATAAACAAAAATAAAGTTCATTCCAGACTCTGTTCTGGGTCATTTCCCCTTTATCCCTGAGGCTAAAGTTGGTTCATTTATCCTGAGGCTGAGATTTTCCCATAAAGCAGAACAATTATTCCCATAATGCCTGAAGTCCGCTTCTTTCTGTTCACCTTTCCTGCACGTTTGAATCGCATCTTCCATTGCTTGACTGAAGCTCCCTCTTGGCAGAACTGAGGATGACTTGGAAAGAGTCAGAGCTGGGCAGCCTCTCTTCACTATCACCTGTGAAAGGCAGGGAATTCAGGCATCCCTATAGAAACTGTAGCCAAGGATACCCCCGTCCCAGGGAAAATGTTCAAGGCCAGTCCTCCTGGGGAGCCCTGAGGCTGCAGAGGAGGCTCCCAGCCCAAGTGCCTTGATGATTTATTTATCATCTTAGAGATCGCACAAAGCCTTCCCAGGTAAGTTTTGTTTTTTGTTTGTTTTTGTTTTTTTTTGTTTCTTTTTTCTAAGATGTAGATGGATTAGGGCTGGAGAGATGACTCAGCAGGTAAGAGCATTTGTGGCTCTTGCAGAGGACTTGAGTTTGGTTCCCAGAACCCATGTGAGGCAGCTCATAACTAGCTGCATCTCAGCTCTAGGGTATCTAATCCTCTCTTCTGAATTCCACAGGCACACACACACGTGGCATAAATTTACACAAACACATATACACATAAATAAAAATAAATCCTAAAAATATACATGAAACTGAAGAGTCGCATTTCTTCTCCTTTCCAGGCCATCTTTAAAAACTTTGATCCAGAGACAGAAGAAAAGTGAAGCACACAGAAAAAATCACCTAGGGAAACCCTCCCAAAATGTGTTTCTGGGGTGTGCAAATATATTAACACACACTCACATCCTGTTTGTGTCTGGTACCCTCCACTCCAGGGAGAGAATAGATGGACAGAGTGTCCAGACTGTATGTAAGTGTAGCCTCCTTTCTCACAGTGGAACTAGAAGATGTGCAGGCTCATGGTCCCCAGAACAGAACTTCAAGAAGTGCCAGTCTAGGCATCTCAGAGAATCCTAGGATGTAAGAGCATGGAGCTTTTCTCTGATAAAGGAAATGTGAATAGGGACGGTGTGACTTTGACCCAAGGTCCACAGTTAGAAGCTAACCTCTAGTGGGTGCTCATTCTAAAATAGGCTAACCCTGGAAATGGTTTGCTTAAGCCATGGGAAATACTGCATGGCGGCACCATAGCTTTGGACCTGTGATGTCTAACTTAATTCTTCTGACATCTGGGAAGAGGCACTTTATTTCAGTTTTCCAGATGAGGGCACCAAGCTTAGAAAACTTCAGTGGCTTGTTGAATCCCTTCCAGTAAGAAAATTGCAAAGCGGATTTGTGGACCCATGTTGGTCTGACTGCCTTGCCCACTGCAGTATGTTGGCTCATGTAGTCCTTTCAATGGAAACATGCAATAAAGAGTTGTCCACTTTGTGGATGAGCAGTCAGAGGCTCAATGAAGTTTGAAAGCCTGCTGTGGTCACACAACCAAGGAGTGGGAGAGATGGGCAGCTATAACTACATTCTGTTAGGTCTCAGGTTTGCATCCAAATGGCTCCATGGGATGTTGAGTTCTCACTCCACCGACTGGTGTCCTCACCTCCAAGTGACGTGCTATTTATTAGCCAGAGAGAGTTACAAGGCTCAGGTAGCTTGTACCTATGGCTTAAAGGCTTAGACTCTCCTGTCTGCACTTACATCGTACTCAGCTCAGTTCTCCATCACTTTGGGAAAGAAATCCAAAGAAACAGTTGGCTTTGCTTGAGGGACAAGTCAGAACAGCAGCTTGTTCTGGCTTGACCTCGGCAAGTAGACAGATGATCTGTTTAATTAGGTAAAGAGCCTTCATGCTCATGCAGATTTTGAACCCTAATGAGCTGTCGGCGTGAAAGGTTTGCCCTTGGCTCAGTTCTGCCGCAGATCTTTCCTTTCCTCAGTGGAAAAGACTAGCGCAGTAAACAGAACCCCGTTTCCATGGAAGCTCACTCTCTGCCTTTTCCTTCCCAGCACTTGGAAAGGTAATTACTTGATTTCTCTTTATATTTTTGGACATCATGCAGTGGTTGAAGATGGCCTTCACGATTATGCCAGGCTATTTTTGGAAATTTCAGATGCATTTCTCCTTTCATTCTTTCTTTAGATCATTAGCTGTCGGGGCAGTGGGGTCCACCTTCTGGTCACTGCCACTAACTAAAGTCCAGTAGAGCAAAGGATCTTGACCCCAGAGAAAGTGGGCAACACTGAAAAGCAGGGGAACTCTGTCACAGATGGAGCCTCTGGTCCCCATGGTACCAGACTGAGACTGACATTCACAGCAGGGAGGCACACTGTCCCATCTGATGCCCTCTCTTCTGACCCTTTGCCGCCCCATGGTGGCTCCTGTCAGAAACACAGCCAACATGAACCATCCTAGGGAGAGCACCAATTGCCCCAGTCATCGTTTCTGAAGGTTTGTTGCTTGCCAGGCACTTTCTACCTTTTGTTAATTTTCAGATGAGGAGATGCAAAGCACAGACAGAACATATTACTTGCCCAAGGTCACATGGCTCCTAAGTGACAGAGCCATGATAAGGACATGCCAGTTGCTGTCAATCTAAGGCCACACAGCCTCCCTAGGAGAAAACTGTCAATCGTGACAAGTGACAGAGATAAACATTTCTCAGCTCTAAGAGGCTCTATGAGGCTCTGTTGGGTGTTGTGGGGCTCTGTGGGGCCCTGTGAAGCTCTATGGGGTGCCATAGGGCTCTATGGGGTGCTATGGGGCACTATGGGGTGCTATGGGGCACTATGGAGTGCTGTGGTGCTCTATGGGGCTCTGTGGGACACTATGAAGCTCTATGAGGCAAGCTGATCCACATCTGCAAGGTACAAGATGAGGATGAAGAGTTAGTGCCAATTAGAAAACCAAAACAGACAAAGAAGACAGCCAGCAGGGGCTGGAAAGCTGGATCAGTGGTAGAGCATGTGTAAGGCCCTGGATCCAACCCCCAGAGCCACAAAAAAAAAAACAGAAAAAAAAGAAAGAAGCCAACATATTGCTGGCCATGTGTTCCAGTATAAGGCAGAGTCAACTGGTTGAAATTCCCAGTACCCCATGCCAGCTTCGGGAACTGGGGCCTGTGCCTCCACCTTACCAGGGCAGTTTCCTCATCTGGATAGTGGAGACTAATGTAACTACCTCTTAAAGTTGTGTCTGTGTTAGGAAATGTACAATTTCCAAAACTTCTCTCTGGAGTATTTGCCTTCAGTGAAATAATTTCATAAAAGAAAAATCTTATTAGCAGTTAAGTAGAGAGATTTCTCAGGACTTGGATGGTGCTAATAAGATTATAAATTTTGAGATGACACTAGACATCCTCAAGCCCAGAATCCCTTCTCTGTAGCTGCATATCAACTTCTGTTACTCAGGAATCTTTAAGAAAGGCCGTAAAACAGGTCAAGGGTATTTGAGATTTGATATAGGCATCTATAAATGCCAATTCCTTCCCCTTTAACGATTCCTATTTTTGCTACGTTTGAACTCCATGGTTTGGAGACTGGCTCTGTCTTGTCTGTTCATGTGTTTATTTTAAAGATTTGTTTTTATTATTTTTACTTATATGCATGTGTAAGCAAATGTTGCATACATACAGGTACCCACAGAAGCCAGAAGAGGGCATTGGATCCCCTAGAGCTCAAGTTATAGGTGGTTGTGAACTTCTAGATATAGGTGCTGGGAACTGAACTCGGCTCTTCTGAAAGAACAGCCAGCAATCTTAGCCACTGACCTGTCTCTCCAGGCCCTTTTATGTGTTCTATTGTCTTGACACATTAAAGTGATGAATGGGTGGGTATATGTGTGAATGAATGAACTGAGAATGAATGAAGCTCAGGGTAGACCATATCTGTTCATCTTCATCTCTACCATGAGTTCCTAAGTTGTATTTCCCCTTTTCTGTTTTAATCTCTGTGAGCACCTGCTTTTCCAGCAGAATTCCCAACTTTCTCTCTATCTAGCTCTTTTGCTGCTTCTTAGTGAAGCAAGTAAATATTTCATTTGCATGCATATATTGAACAAGACTACTGAGTGGCCTAAGTGGATTTTGCATCTGGATCAGAAAATGAAAGAAAAATAGCTCAGGGAAGCTTCGGGGCAACCGAGGATGCTAATTCCCATGTGTGCCAGTCAGATGGAGTGATTCGGAAGGAGCACTGATCCATGTGTGACTCAGCATTCATTTCAAACAGGATTTCTAGCTGGTGTCTATGGAAGGTTATAGAAAATATAACAATTTATGATCCAGGTAGAAATTGTTGTGCCGACCAAAATCTCATCAGTTTCCTTTCTGCAGAACTGTTCCTGGTTTTTTGGAGTTTTTTTTTTATGTGTATGAATGTTTTGCCTGCATATGTACGTGTGTGTGTGTGTGTGTGTGTGTGTGTGTGTGTGTGTAGCATATGCACATTTATGCAATGCCTGCAAAGGACAGAAGAGGGCGCCGTATCACCTGGAACAGAAGTTAGGATGGTTGTTAGCCACCATGTGGGTGCTGGGAATCAAACCTGGGTCCTCTGCAAGAGCAGCCAGTGCTCCTAATCCCTGAGTCACCGCTCCAGCCCCTGTTCCAGGTTCTTTGCACTCTACTGCTGCATCTCTTGGCTTCTCTGCTCCCAGGGAAGTTCTCTTTTCTAGGAAACTGAACAGACACTGTTGGATTGCTGCCTCTAAACACACAGCCACGAGTCACGGTCCTGTTTCCTTGATGTGAGCAGTAGTGCTTCTCTCCAACAGGGGATAGGAGAAGATCTAGCAGCACTGGCTCGTGAATCAAGCAAAGATTTTTTAAAAAGTGCACAGTGCAGGCTGGAGGGATGACCTAGTCACTAAAGTGTTGGCCGCATAAGCTCAAGACCTGAGCTCAAGACCCCAGCACCCACGTAGGAAAACCCAGCCTGGTGTGGTCATGTGTGATTGTAACCCTAGTGTGGTCGGGTGGAGACAGATGAATCCCTGGAATTGGCTGACCAGCCAGTCCAGAAAATTAGTGAATTCCAGGATCAGTGAGAAACCCTATCTTTAAAAACAAGGTGGAGAGCAATCTAGGAAGCTGCCAACCTCTAAGTCCACAAGTATTATACACACAAACGCGCTTGTACACACACACACTGCACAACACAGAGTCTGATGGATATTTTATACATTTTATAAACTATACCAAGGAAGGTTAATTGTGATGCTTCAGAAGCATTATCATTTACACCACATTAGAAATAATGTTTATAGCATTTCATAGCATATTTGAGCCTAAAATTTTTGAATAAAATTTGTTTTTAGGCCCTGGGGAGTTATCTCAGTGGGCAAAGTGCTTTTCATACAAGCATAAGGTCCTGAGTTTGATCCCCAGTACCCATGCAAAAGGATGGGTATGGTGGCATGTGCTTATAATCCTAGCAACAGGGAAGGGGAAACAGGAGGATCCCTGCATCTTGCTTGCCATCCAGCCAGCCTAAGCCTACTTGATGAGTTCCGGGTCAGTGAGAGACCCTGTCTCAATAGAACAAAATGGATAACCCTTGAGGAACAGTTCCTGAGGTTGACTTCTGGCCTACATACACACACATACTTGTATACACTTGCATGTGGATGCACACACATGCACACACACAATTGCTTTTAGAATAAAGAAACTTAAAAGGTTTAGTTACTTGGTTAGTTCATAGTTAACAGGTACTACAAGGAGGAATGACTCTCATCCTGTTTGAATGCCACTTTTCCTTGTTAAGACTTTCTGTGAGTGGCATCATAACTTCTAGGGGAAAGCACACCCAAGTGTAGTTTGAAGGCAAATGCTGAGATTGCTTAGAAATAAAGGGAAACCTTCAATTCACAAAAAGGGAATTGATAATTATGGTCTGCTGTTTATTGTAAATAGTTTATTAGAACATGGTAATGTTCATTCACTTAGAGATTGTCTGTGATTGTGGCTTCTTTCACACTTTTATACATCAGAAAAATTGGCTAGCACTAAGAGCTGATAGCATTAAAGCCTAAATCCTAACTATATGGCACTTGATAGAAATACCTCCCAACTTCCATAGTTTTGTAGAAAAGGATGAAGATTCCATCACTGAACCATTCATTCCGTAGATGTGCGAACTGAAACCAGAGAAGTTAGGGAATTCCTCGGGTTTGTGTGTGTTTCAATTTTCTGATCTTTAAACAGCAAATGTTCTCAAGGTCATTCAAATGTCTGTTTTAGCATCCTCTGCCTGAAAGAAATTTACTTGGATTTCACTCAAACAGGATTTGTGGGGGCATGGTTGGTGTAATGAAAAGTTTCAAGTTTATTGGATTTTGTCACACAAACTGAGAGTCTCCCTGTTTGCATATTTGTATTTTTGTGCAGCTGGACAATCCAGATGAGCAAGCGGCCCAGATCAGACGAGAGCTTGACGGACGTCTCCAAATGGCAGACCAAATAGCCAGGGTAAGGAAACCCAAAGGATTTTCACTAGGACCAGCCCAAGGTCCCACCAGGAAGCACACTGGCTATTAAGGGCTTTTTATGATAAAACTCAGGGCCTGGGGATGTAACTCAGTTAGTATAGTGCTCATCTAGCATGTACATATGAGGCCCTGGGTTCAGTCCCCAGCACTGTATAATCTGGGTGTGGTATGCACACCTGTAATCCCAGGAGGTGAGAGATCAAGAGTTCAAGGTAATCCTTGGCTACATAGTAAGTCTGAGTCTAGCCTGGACTACATGAGACTTTATCAAAAGAAAGAAACAAAAGAGAGGGGAGAGGGAGGAAGGTTGAGAAATAGAGAGGAGGTGAAATGAGCAGTCACCTTGATTAGACCCTCAGCCCTCTAAGGTTCTTGCCTATATGCCACATGCATTTGTTTCCTAAGCTCCGGGAAATACACAGACTTGGGCTTCTCCTTTATCCTGATTCTAGGCTCCTGTTTCCCACGGTCTTCTGAGAACCCCTACTTAGACATCCCCCTGGCGTTTGAAGTTGAATGTATTCAATTCTGGCTCCATACCTTCTTCCTCCCACCTATATTTACTACCTACACACTTACTGTTCCTTGTATATTATGTATCCAGTTACCACAAATAAAGATTCATTGTTGACTTCTCCTTCCTCCCCCAACAATCCATACTACATCAGCCACAGAAACTTGTGCCTGCCTCCCAAATGTGGAGTGTAGATCTCTTGGCTGCTTCCCAACACTAGGGCTTGTGTTCTAATCTAGGCCCATCTTCAGCATCTGCGTGTTCCAATAGCCTCCAGGCTCATTCTGATGAAATACCCCTGCTGCTGATTCTGCACTCAGTCACTGTTTCTATATGTATCTTTGAATGCCTACATGTATGGATGTGCATCGTGTACATGCCTGATGTCTGCAGAGGCCAGACGAGGACATTGGAAACTCCTTAATGCCCTGAATTTGGAATTATAGGCAGTTATATGGGTGCTGGGAACCAAACCTTGGTCCTCTCCAAAAGCAGCAAGTAATGGTTTAAGGGCTGAGTCATCTCTCCAGTACCTACTTGCCATGCTAAAGCCCATATGTGAACATCTAAAGCAAAGCTCTAGAATCTCTCAGTTCATCTCCCATTGGCCCATGACAAACCCTAATCATTTTCAAATGATATCTAAGTCTCTTAACAGAATGTACCGCCAATGCCTCTCAATTTCCCACCAGAGCTCCTACTGCCGAGCATCTCTTGCTGAAGGTATCGGGCCTTCTCCAGGCTCGGTGTCTCTATATCCAGTGATTTCTCAGCCTAGAGGATCTTGCACATCTTCTCTGAGAACCTAGCAGTTAACCTTCCCTCCTCCCCTCAGTTCCTGCACCATTGCACACGTAGACACTGTGATGAGCACTTGTTACCTATCTAAATCTCTGGGTAAACAGGTCTCCTCTAAATCATTAACTATAGCTTGACTTTTTTTTTTTTTTTTTGCCCTATTGTTGACAGTCATGTTATTATGACCAGTACTGACACTAGTAGCATTTTGGGGTCCTGACTCTGTCAGGATGCTATTTTGCATGTTCCATCTGAGCCAACTCTTACAATGGCCCTCTAAGGACATTTCATATTCCATCTTTGTTTTAAAGAATGAGGTATGCATAGCAAGAGAGACACTAACAAAGGGGCTATGCTGGAGTCTCAATGCGGATCTCCTGTGAGCTTTTATCACCATGGCAAAATACCTAAGAAAATTAGGGAAGGAAAGATTTTTTTATGTCACATGATTTCAGAGGTTTCAATCCATGGTCATATGTTTACACTGCTTTGGGCCTGGGGTGAGAGGCAGAACAGAGGCAGGACTGCTCTTTTAATGCCAGCTAGGAAGCAAAGGCAGACAAGAAGTGTTGGGGGACATAGACCCTTCAAAGATACTTCCCCAGTGTCTTAATGTCTTTTACTGTCACTATGATAAGATAGGCAGACAAAACCAGCTTAAGGGAGAAAGGGCTTATTTTGGCTTACAGTTCCAGAGGACTGTAGTCCATCACATATAGAAGAAAGGGCCTCAGGCAGGGAAGGTCCTGGAAGCAGGAAGCTAGCTGGTCACATTGCATTCATAGTCAAGAAGCACAGTTGAACAGGAAGAGGGATGGGCCTGAAGGCCTACCCCCAGTGACCCACTTCTCCAATCCACGTTCTACTTTCTAAAGCTCCCACAACTTTCCCAAACAGCACCACCAGCTGGGGACCAAATGTTCAAACATGTGAGCTCTGGGGGGGACATTTAACATTCACAGCACATTTGGTGGTCTACTTCCTCCAAATAGGCTCTGCATTCTCATATTCATCTGCTATGAATTTATCAGTAGATTAATCTATTAATGAAGTTAGAATTCTCGTGATCCAATCACCTCTTCTCAAAGGCCAGCAACCAAGCCTATATGGCACATGTAAGTCTTCAAAGGATATTTTTATATCCCAACTACAATAGGTCTCCTTAAATAACAGGCCAACTCTAGGCTGAGGCACTTTTCCCAGACAAAGAATTTACGGACACCCCAAGAAACTCTGTAATCAAAATAAATAATATTTAATGAAATACTTTAAAATTGTAATTAATGCAAATTATCCCTGAAGAATAAAATATCCAAACTCTGTACAACTACCACCACCTACTGTTTATTAGTGGTCATGTATTAGTGTGTGAGGGTTCAGAGCTCTCAGAAACAGCAGGGAGGAAGGAGAACTTTCCTACTGTGAAGAGAAGTGTCCCAGGGTTTGGATATGTAGGAAAGAATCCTACCGGATCAGAAACCAAGAAAAGATTCCAGGATGGAACGCCCTCTGTTTGTACTCAGACAGTTTTACTGAAACGTTTTGCATCTTGTTTTTTGGACACCTTTAAAGTTTATATTCAAGTCAGTCTGGTGGCTAAAAATAGGATGTAGCTATGGATTTGGCTAAAGGTAGTGTGGGAGGCACTTGTGTTTTGAAATCCTACTAAATGTGGGAGTAAACATCACCAAGGTTTAAGAATTTACTTCTTCTGTAAATTCAGTATCTCTTTTTGCTAGATTTTCTGAAAAAGAGAGATAGTTCAGTGCGTTCGGTTACCTTTTAGGTGACTGTTTCATTCCCACTAATAAATCCACGATATCAAGAAACTAACATTAGGCTTATTTTAACTTTTCAAAGACTATAGATTAATAATTGGAGTATAGTAAGCCAACACACTCATCTCCGAACAAATCACTCTCTCCCCCAGCCTACATCTTAAATATTTTCATCCAAAGTAAAATATTATTCACAGCTTAGAACTAAGCTCTCTTAGATAATGAAATAGGAAATTTAGATGAATTCTGGTTATTATTTGCTGAGAACAGAGAATCATTTCAAACTACGTGGAGTGTCTCTCACACAGCTAAGGCATCCAGGACTTCTGTGGCAGTCTTCCCGTCACTACTTCCTGTTCTATTAGAAGCTGTCTCTCGTTCTCTGGAGTGTTCTTTCAGGCCATATCCCACTTGCCATAGCTCATCGGCACTGGTCCTGATCTCCTTTGCTTTGGCATATGTGTGGTGCTGGGGACCAACAAGGCGGCCCCTGAGATGACAAAGCGTCCTCTCAAGGTTGGCATGCTCAGCTCCAGACGCTTTTGAGTATGAATTATGTAACTTCTTTTCCCTCAATTTAGTTGTATCTAGTAAAAATTATATAAAATATGAAGAACTTGCACACGGGCTAGTTCTTGAGAAGCTGAAACAATGCACCTCTGTTTCTCTTCTTCTGCAATGCCTTGATTTTTTTTCTATTTTTATCTATTGCTAGCATCACAGTAAATTTTAGCAAGGATGTGCGATTCAGCCCATATGGCTGAATGTCAGCTCTTGTACATGTTATAACCAGACATTCCTGGATATAGATGCCATCCGTCATGCATAATTCACTTTGTTCTCTCCTGTAATGGATTTTCAAGATGGGCTGAGTACTTTTGATTGCAAGAGACACCAACTGGAGAAAGCCTCTATAAAAGATGGGGTGATTCCAGGGAACAAGAAGCCCATTGGCAAAGAATATATTGGAAAGGACTGGAACCAGTGTCTAAGAAGGGGTGGGGCTTCTTGTCTGTCTCCAACTCTGTATTTCACATTGATTATCCTTTCTTCTTCTGTAGGCCAGCTTTCCTTCTTAGGAGGGAGGCATGGATTTCCCACAGCTTTGTGTTTCTGAAATACACAAATAGTGAATCATTCAGCCATTCATCTCCCTCCTCAGATCTTTTTCTTTCTGTTTTCCTCTTTGTCTCACTACCTCCTTCAAACATTTCCAAGAATCAAGCCTCAAATCTGCCCAAGTTGTTTCAAGGGCTAACCCTGGTACAGTCAACCAATTCACTCTGGAATTAAGGTAAGGGTCTCACTGGCCACATGGGTACTGGTAATCTGTCCCTAGGGTAAAGGTAGTACCTAGACAGTAACACTGCAGGATCATTATGAAATGGGGGTTACCCTAGATGTACTCAATCTCATGAGCCATCATTTATGTAGCGTTTACTAAGTGCTACACTCTCTTCTGCTTTACATTTGACAATTATTACAACCCTCCAACAGCTTTTTGATAAAGCTTATTCTTCCATGAGGAGGCTAAAGCAGGGACATCAGAAGGCTTGATCAAGGTCACTCTGACCTTAGCTGATATGCCTACTACCATTACAAAGTTCCTTTCCAAATACAGGTCTTCATTTCCCTCATGACCCAACTCTGAGGGTCCAATATGCCTTTCCCTCAGGCTTTCCCCTTCCCTCGTCCTGACTTCTTTCTCCTCTAATGAGTCCTTTGTGACTATGACAGGCACTAGGCCGGCAACTTGACATCTGCTCTCATTTAGACCTGTTACAGATTAGCCTTGGCATTGCAGTAATTCTCCCCAGTATAGGTGAATCAAAAGGTTAGGGTGCTGTGCCTGAGTTCCTTCAGCTAGCAAGCAGAAGATCCCTGTCAGTCCATGCGTCATGCTGCTACTTCTGAAGAATCAGAGAAGTAGGAAGTGACTCCAGGAAAGGGCAGCTTCCCTTGTCTGCCCTCTCTCCCTGGCAGTTGCCAGTCCAGGAAATGGCCATCTTTCTTCCCCTGACATTTGCTATGTATTTCCTTCCGTTTATAAAGATGTTTGAGTGAGGTAGCAGTGCTAGGCAGAATGCCTTCTGAGATTCAGAATGTTCTCTGCCATAATCTCTTTGGACTCTGGAAACAGAGTCCCTGCTGTTTCTACCAGAAGTGTTTTCATCATCAGACAAGTCCATGGTAGGCACAGCTGTGCCTCTCTGCTTAGAAGAGAAGGAAGCCAAGGGCAAGTCAGCTTTCCCATATCCACAGCCCTGTACTGCGACCTATCAGTTCAGTCTCAGCAGCATCCCAGCAATCATCGGAGGAGACGGCCACACAAGAACACCCGACAGGCATGGCCTCACTGAGCACCAGTGATGCTGCCTCAGAGATCCCAGCATGAGATCTGGATGCATTCTTTTAATCTCATAGAAAAGAATTCTTAATCCCTGTTCAAACGTTTTCCCAGTCCTCTCATGTGGCTCTTAAGGTGTCCCTAAATTTCACCAGGAATTAAATATAAGTTATTTAAATTGTATGATGAAAAGTTGACATTGGGGTTTAAAGAGGTAGACTGTGGCATTAGCGATGCAGTGATATTTGCCTATTCCTTTGGCCACGTTTTGCGTAAAACTCCAAAATTCTCAAGCTGATTATATAATGCAAACAATAGAATTAATAGCATCGACCACCAAATCTGGCAGCAAAACAGCAGTGATTTCTCAAGCTATTGTTCAAACATGAAATTACAAGAATGGAGATGTAACTCAGTTGATAGAGTGCTGGCCTCGCATGCATGAAGCCCCTGGTTTGGGTCCCAGCACCTCATAAATAGGGCACGGTGGACCATGCCTATAATCTACTTAGGAGGCAGAAACAGTAACATCAGAAGTTCAGAGTCATCTCAGTTGTATATTGAGTTCAAGCCACCCTGGGCTACAGATCCTTTCTCAAAAAAAAAAAAAAAATGTGGAATTATGTTTTAGATCTAGACTCATATTCTGTTCAGAGCAAAAGAAATCTAGTCTCTTACACCTGGGCTCGTTGCAAGCACCAACAAAGACTAAAATCCAAATATTTCCCTTATGTTAAGGAAGTTCTGTTCTACATACACACAGCTATAAATCAAAGGGAAAAGGAAGTCTGCAAGAGAATGGTTCTAAACCTCAGCTTGCAATGTTGCCCTCGGCGTCATCTTGTGCTGTGAAGTAGCAGAAGTGTGCAAAGCAGATCCTAATTCTGGATGCTTTCAGGTAGCTAAGAACCCAGGAAAAATCTGATTTCACAGAAAAAGCTAAGTGTTCCGGAGGTGCTTGGAAACCCTTTCAAGCGGCGGGAGCTCAAGAGAGGGGAAATGCATGCAGCTCACAAATGTTGAAAAGAGAAAAACAGGTAAAAAAGCTAACCCAGAAGGTTCCTGAGATCCTCCATGCCGACTTTGACAAGCTGCTGCCAAGACTTCTTTTTCTCATCTGATGTGCCCACCCTGCCATCATTACCACACTTCACCCCACACTGTGTACATTGATTTGGAAACGGTAGAGCAGCAGCCATTGCTGTGGAGGCGTTGGCTGTGACCAAGCCTGAGCTGAGCAAGTGCTGTAAAATGTGCTCTCACAGAGAGCACAGCTAGGCCCCACCTAATCACCTCAGCTCTCACCCTGCTGACCTTGGGCAGATAGCCCTGCCCCATCATAGCACCTATGGGCTTTGAAGCCAGTCTTCTGGGTTTGAGTCTCAGTTCTACTTTTGAGTATCATGACTTTCCTTATCAAATTTGCCCCCCAAATGGAGAAAAATAGCAACAATTGTCTCAGAGGGTTTTTGGAAGAATTAAAAGAGGTAAATCAGCCAGGCATGGTGGCACACAGCTTTAACCCCAGCGTTAGTTAAGCAGAAGCAGGTGGATCTCTGTCAGATGGTCTACACTTTGAGTTCCAGGACAGCTGGAGATATAGGGAGACCCCGTCTCAAAAAAAAAAACTTTAAAAGGAGGCAAATCATGTGACTACTGGCCAGTGTATAGTTACAACTCAGTAAATGCAAACTAGTATCATTACATTTACTTTAATCACTGTCATTATTATTAGTGCTGATGCTGATGGTGATGCTACTGATGGTTGTGGACGTGGCAGGACCTGGTATATATGTTTATGTGTGTGGTGGGAGAAAGAGACACAGCCATACAAAGGAGAATGAATCAGTGGTGTTTTGAATGTGGAAACCAAACCTCACATAAGTGCGACTTTCTGAAAGACGACAAAGAGCTGGTAAACACCAACCAAGGACTCAGAATTAGTACTTCCTATTAACATCTGCTGGATAAGGTTTCTTGATGCGTTCTTTGTGTTCTGTGTGTCTTGACTTCATGTTTCATATGATGTCTAAGATATGGCTTTGTGACAAGTCTTTTCATTATCAGTCCCCAACTGAACCCCTCATCTCTCCAGTGACAGCCCTAGAAGCTGACACAGGATAGGAGTACAGGAGGCAGGGCAGGGATTAGATAAAAGAGCTTCAAGACTGCTGGTGTCTATAGTCCTGTCACATTCCTCCTGCTCACCTGCCAGGATGTCATCTAAGGCTTCAGGCCTTGGGACTCTCTCTTTGACTGAGGCTAACCTTCTCAACTTTGAGGTATACCCCATTCATCCTCTCTGGATTTAAAAAAAAAAAAATCAAAGAAAAAAAAAAACAGAAAGAAAGTCAACGATTAAAGGAGTTTTTATAGACCATACAGTTATGACTTTTTAAGGTTCTCCAAAATTTTACCAGTATGGCTAGACATAAAAAACACTGGTAACTGTCCCCAGTGAGCAATGTTCTCAGGCCAAAACAAAAGTGACTAGCAGAGATTTTCTTGGAGGACTCTGTCCTGTCCCAATACAATGCCTTTCATAAAGTAATATGAATAAAGAATTCTTTTCTCAAGGCTAACTCATTTTTATACCTGGAAAATAACAATGGAGATAAACAGCCACATTTTCCTTATTTTGGCACAACTACAACTTTGAAATGTTTTTGTAATGGGTCTGCCGTTGAAAATTCCACTGGAGAATTGCAGCCTAGATTGACAGAATGCTATATCTTCTCAAAGCTTAAGTACTCAGAGCAGAAAAAAAAAATGGCCTTGTTTGCTCTTGCAGACCTCAGTTTTATGAGCCTATTTTTATGATGTCATTTGGAACTGTCCAACTTCTGGGAGAAGTGATCATTCCAGTCTTTTCAGTGATCTGCTGCAGAGAGTTTGGTAGAAACTAACTCTGCAACAGAATGTGGTGACTGTAACCGTAGGTCTTCTTCCAAGGCCTCAAGTGGTGCTGGAGAGATGGCTAAGTGGATAAAGAATTTGCTATGAAAGTGTGCAGATTTGAGTTTGATTCCCTATAACCCACAGAAAGCAAGGTGTAGTAGTGCACATCTGTAATCCCAGTGTTCCTACAGCAGAATGGGAGGCAGAGAGAAGAGAAGCCTCAGAAACTCATGAGTCAGCCTAGCCTGGCTTCCACAGCAGCAAACAACAAAGAAACCCTGTTTCAAACAAGGTAGAAGGTCAGGACCAACACCCAGGGCTATTTCTAAACTCCATATGTGCACTGTGGGGGGGTGTCTGTCTGTAGTCAAACAAATGTGCGCACACACATACATATATACACATACATCATGTGCACACATCTCACACACACACACACACACACACCACAGCCTCAAGTGAGTCCCAAGAAGGGGTATGACAAAACAGATGGCCTTAACCAATCTCTTAAAGCTGACTAGCCAGAGAGAAACTATTTCACAAATACCATTCTTTTTCTCTCTGTCCCCTTGGCAAAGACTGCAACTGGATGTAAAAATGCAAGATACTACTTACTCCAAATAGCCTCAAGTTTACTAAGATTTATGAGGGAGATAGGTCAGAATACTATACTTCAAGCTCTGTGGGTATAAATTCTACTGTTTGACAGCTTTTTGTGTGATCTAGGGGCCACTTGGGCCATGAATTCATATACCTCTGTCTCCCATTCACTCTCCAGAAGGGCCATGTGCAGAGGAAATGGGAAAACATTGTGTGGATGGTGTTTGGTTACCTAAATCTTGTTGGATTCGTGATTGTCTATATTTTCCATGAGAAGGAAAAAAAATACTAAATGCTCTGTCTCAGCCAACTCAACCTCAAGGCAAACTCATCTTCACTGATGAGACTCAACACAAAAGTGCCTCCTCTGGGAAACCACCCAGTTTGCTTGCACACATCACACACACACACACACACACACCACAGCCTCAAGTGAGTCCCAAGAAGGGGTATGACAAAACAGATGGCCTTAACCAATCTCTTAAAGCTGACTAGCCAGAGAGAAACTATTTCACAAATACCATTCTTTTTCTCTCTGTCCCCTTGGCAAAGACTGCAACTGGATGTAAAAATGCAAGATACTACTTACTCCAAATAGCCTCAAGTTTACTAAGATTTATGAGGGAGATAGGTCAGAATACTATACTTCAAGCTCTGTGGGTATAAATTCTACTGTTTGACAGCTTTTTGTGTGATCTAGGGGCCACTTGGGCCATGAATTCATATACCTCTGTCTCCCATTCACTCTCCAGAAGGGCCATGTGCAGAGGAAATGGGAAAACATTGTGTGGATGGTGTTTGGTTACCTAAATCTTGTTGGATTCGTGATTGTCTATATTTTCCATGAGAAGGAAAAAAAATACTAAATGCTCTGTCTCAGCCAACTCAACCTCAAGGCAAACTCATCTTCACTGATGAGACTCAACACAAAAGTGCCTCCTCTGGGAAACCACCCAGTTTGCTCAGGAAACATATCTTCTGCACTTGCCATTAGAACATCTACCTTGATGTTCCTTTACGCAACTTTTACCCCGGTCATCCAAGGAAAGTTTATGCCCTCTCGCCATAATCCACCCTAGGGCCAGGCACAGTGTCTGTGGCATTGTATGTGTGGTAGTTTGAATGAGACTCTCCCCCATAGGGTCCAAGTATTTGGACAGTTTATCCTGAGTTGATAGCACTGTCTTAGAAGGCTTTAGAAGGTATGGCCATGCCAGAGGAACATGTCACTGGGGGCGGATTTGAGAGCTCTTAAGCTTTGCCAGATGTCCTGTCTCCGTCTCTGTTTCCTGTGCCTGCTTCAAGATATGATTGCTTGGCTTTCTGCTCCAGCCATCTTTGCCACCATTTTGAACTCCTAACCCTGGAACCATAATCACTCTTCCTTTTGTAAGTTCTCTTTGCCAAAGTGTTCTATCACAGCAACAGAAATGTAACTAATACAATCTGTTTTCTAAGTGAGAACGGTCCAGCACTCAAGTTCTCATATCCTCACATAAAAGACGCCCAAGTTTTAAGGATCACAATTGTCCCTTGATGGAATTTAAGAACGAGCAAGCTCGGGCATGCTGTGTGGAAGCTTTAGAGGCACCGGACTTTGGGAAGACTCTCACATTGACTCATATTAGCTGCCGTCAAGAACACGGATGCATCATCTGTGTCCGGCGGTGCTCACATTCACCCACAATGTGTTCTGAAAGCACCACACAGTGGGATGAGCTCAGACCTAAAGCAGGAAGTGATTGTGCTCAGGGGTTCCAGAAGGAATTGAAAATCTGAGATTTCCTTGTTCTCGTTTACATGGATAAGCAGAACCTTGGTGTTCTTACAGAACTTAACTCATCATCTCCACACCTCCCCCTCACAGCTGAGTGTTAGCTACATTGATATTTAATACAGTTTTTGACAAGCCATTGACCCACTCACTCAATCCGTGTGTACTGAATGCTTATTTGTGTGCCACACATAATACTGGATATCAAGAACAGTGGGATAAGAATACAGGTATGGCCTTGATTTGTAGTCCAGAAGGAAAGATCAGCTCTAAGAAAATTAATTTCATAAATGATTCTTTAATTATAAGTTTAATAAATATCTTAGTCAATTCCGGCTGCTTTAATAGAGAACCCTAGAAATTTGTTTCTCAAATTCTATAGTTCAGAAAGATCAAGGCCAAGGCTGCAGCAAGCTCCTAGTCTGTGGTGGGGGCCCATTCTTCAGGCATCTTTTGGCTGTGCCGTCACATGGTTGAAAGAGTAAATGAACTACTTGGGGCCTCTTTTAAGGGTACTCACTCTCCAAAGGTCTCTTCTGTCAACAACATCACACTGAGGATTAAGTTTCACACAGGAATTTGGGAGGAACACAAGCATCTAGCCATTTCAATCAATGATGCCCAGAAAGAGAGCTCAGTATCACAAGAGAGACCCAACAGAAGGAAGTGTGGAAGATGAACTGTGGAAGAAACAAGAAGCGGACAGTAGCACAGGGAGCAAGAGGGAAATGAAGGGTCATGGCCTTAGGGAACGGTCTCCTGCTAGGCCTAGACTGGTATGCCCCAGACGCATCAATCCCCAAGCTCTATATAGAAGAATCAACATGTACTTGAGTGAAGTTTGTACACTGGCAAGGAAGAAACACTCTTCTAGTATTCAGTGGTCAAGGGGAATTATTGGAAGGAAAATAAGAGATCCTATGTGTCTTAGTTTCGTTTGTTTTGCGTTGATAAAATACCTTGGGGGAAAAAAAAAGCTTAAGAGAGAAAGGGCTTATTTTGACTTACACTTCCAGAGAGATAGAGTCCATTGAGACAGGGCAACAGGGTCAGGAAGCTGGATGATGACGTTGTGTCTGTATTCAGGATGCAGAGCGAGAACAGCAAGTGGAGCCAGGCTATGACACCTCAAAACCCACCCCTAGTGACCTGCTTCCTCAAGCAAGTCTCCACCTCCTCATGGTTCCACAACTTTCCCAAACCACCAGCTGGGGACCAAGTGTTCAAACACATGAACCTGTGGGAGATATTTCATATTGAAACCACACACCAAAGAATGAACATTCAAGAGGAAAAGCTGAGCAGTATGGGAATTAGAAAACTAGTCAAAATCAAAGTTCCTTTCCATGAGTCTAGACAGCTTCTCCCTCCTCTCCTCCGTTCCCTCCTGTTTGCTTTCCCTCCACTGATACCTTTCTTTCTCCTTCCTTTATGTCTTGACTTTTTTCTTTCTCTCTTCTTTGTTGAGGGTCTTAATCACCACTGAACTGCTTCAATATGGCAGCCAACCTCAGTGAGATGATCATATTGCTTCATCTTTATTGATTCATTGATAATGACTAGTTGCATTCTTGGTGCTTCTCAGTTCACTTGCCTAAGAGTGAATCTGGTTAATTGCTCATCACTTAATAGAATTAGTTCATTTTGAGTTGAGCATCCATGTATGAGACTCCCTATTCTTTGCCACACAGAATTAGCAAACCAATTCACATTCCATGTGATCTAGATCAAGTTCCACCCCCAGCCATATAGATGGAAGACTTGGGCCTCAGCAATCAGCACAGCATATTACTGTGTGTAGACATTTATTCAGGGTATATGCATAAGTCAGGCTTTGGGTAGCATTCCTGAGATGAATGAGCACTCCATCTCTCACAGAGACTCACCTCAAGTGAGCCAATATTCATCCTCCCTGAGGGTAATGTGACATGATGTTATAAGTCCATATCTTAAGCGATGTTTCTGTGGCTTTAAGTGGAGCCACACCAAGAATGGAGCCAACTGGGCTGTATTAGTTCTTGTTGCTGTGACCAAATACCTAGCAAGAAGCAACTTAAGGAAGGAAGGGTTTATTTGGTCTCACAGTTCAGGGATACAGTCTGTGTGGTGAAGACACAGCAGCAGAAACGTGAGGTGGCCGGTCATGTTGTACCCACAGTCAGGACGCAGAGCAATCAATGAATGTTGGTACTCACTTTCTCCTTTTCTAGTAGGTACTCATTCAATGGCGCCTTCCACATTTAGGGTGGGTCTTCTAACCTCCATCAACCTAATCTAGAAATTCCTTCATAGACAAGCCCAGAGGTTTGTTTCCATGATTGTAAATCCCATCAGACTGACGATCAAGATTCACCATCACCAGAGAATCCAAAACTAAGATTTTGGATAAAAACTCATTTGGGGTAATGCCATCTGACCTGTTAATCCAACCTTGCCTGAAATTGAGTTTACACTAGGGAATTTCCAAATCAGTTCCTTTAGTTGTTTAAACCAATTTAAATTGGATTTGTCTGTCACTTAAAAAAAGAGCGTAATAGTTGGTTTTCTCCTCAGCCCCATCATTGTAGAGTATGGGGATGACAATTTCAAGTGGGAACTGGATCTTTGCGAAGGTGACCACTCCAAAGAGTATTCAAAGCAGTTAGGCAACTTGGAGGTCTGAGCGAACGAACAGCGTGATTAGAGCGCGTTACCTTCCCAGCTGAAGCACAGAGGGAAAATCCAGAGGTCAGTCTGGATACTAAATGGCTCCACCTTCTTTCCTAAAGAATTGTAATCATGTTTTTCTTTATTAATTTTTTCAAATTTTCTTGAAAACGGTAAGTATTCTTCTTAGAAATAGCCACAGGCTATGTTTGAAACATCTCACATGCGCTACTTTGAATTATTCATGTGAGAAAATCTCTATAGATATCCAGAAATAGAAACAGGGTCTCTTTTTGTTTCCAGAACTTAAAAACAACTTGACTGCATTTTGCTTTTTAAAAAAGCTGTTATAAATGAAAGTAGATTTGAAAAAATATCACCCCATCTTTCTTTCAAATGAATTTTCTGGAGGAAAGTGGGACAAAAAATAGAGCTATAATCAAACATTTTACTGCCTGTTACTATATGTTTATGTCTGTGTTTCTGCCTATTGGAGATTGTAAACAGCTAGAAGGCAGGCAGGCATCTCCACAACCAGGCTGAACCTTTTTCTAGTGTGCTTTGACAACATCAGGGCAAATTTCATGAGTGTCAGGCTTGATCCTATCTCTGGACTGTGTGGTATGCAAACTTTCTGTGTAAAAGAGGTATGTATTCTCTCTCTGTTCATACTTTGCTTTTCCTTTGCAAGGAACGTAAATTTCCTAAGTTCGTCTCCAAAGAAATGGAAAACATGTACATCGAGGAACTGAAGTCCTCCGTCAACCTGCTCATGGCCAACTTGGAGAGCATGCCAGTGTCCAAGGGTGGAGAATTCAAGCTGCAGAAACTCAAACGTAGCCACAATGCTTCCATCATTGACATGGGCGAGGAGAGTGAGAACCAGCTTTCCAAGTCAGATGTCGTGCTGTCCTTCTCTTTGGAGGTAAGAGCTCAAGTCCTTGAAAGCTTCCTGGAGCTGAGATCTGTATGCTGAGTTGAATAATAATCAACCAGCTTTCCCCTTTGATCCCAGAGCAGTTATTAAAATAACAGCTTGCTAAGGATAGGTTGGCCAATCAGCAGGTGTGCCCCTCTCTCCAGGAGCCCACATTTCTCCTAAGGAAATGAAGTCTTAAGGCCGACATGTCATCTTGAATTACTGTTTCCTGTCTTAAAGAGGTACTCAAGGATTTTCTAAAGACTTTAGGCAATTGAGAAAGCTTCAGTTTTTGCAAGTCCGGTTACCGTTTGAGAGGGGCAGTCGAGCATCATTGTAACGAGGTGTAGATTGTGTTTCCTATCATCTTTCATGGTGGCTTCATGATAGAGTTCCTTGTAAAGAAGGCCTTTTGAGTTTAGCTCTATTCCCCAAGCAAGAATCTATCCAGGCCAATATTGTAGCAGAGTACTCACCACATCACTGTATCCCTCTGATTTCTTTTCACACATTTGCCCTTTATATGGTTCCTATGGAATGGTTCTGATCCACCACATCAGAATTCACTGGGAAGCTGGCTCAGGGTGCAAACCCCTGGGCACCACTAAGTCCCGTGCCACCAGAAACTTAAAAATGGTGCAGCCACTTTGGAAGGTAAGTTCGTATTTTCTCAAAACTTAAATATACAGCTACTATGTCATCCAGTAATTCCATGCTCAGATATCTACCTCAAAGAAATGAAAAGATGTGTCCCCACAAATAGTTTTAGAGCATATACATGGTAGCCAAAATAGTAATAGCCTGAATGTCACTCAGAGGATAAATGCACAGACAAAAAATGGCACCTATCCGTACAACAGAATACAGTTCGGCAGATAAAAGGAATGCCTGTTGATCCACATGATAACGTGGATGAGCATCAATAATACGAAGCTTAGTGCAACAGACTTCATGGTGTGACTCCACTGAAAGGGTGGAATTAAGAAAGGTTAGCGTTACATCGGGCTGAAGGTGGAAACAGGCAGCAGTTTTACTGGGGAAGAAAAAAAATGCCCTCTAAAACCACTTTACGATGTGATAAACTTATTAAAATCACGAAGCTGAACACCTGGAATGGGATAATTAAATGGCACAGAAAACATGCCTTAAGGAAACCGTCAGGAAACAGTGCTGGGATGTGAACATTAACAAGTTATCCCACTTAAACAGTTGTTTATTTGTTTTCTCTTGTGCTTTGGTTTTGCAGTGCTGGGCACTGAACTAGGGCCTTGCATGTTCTAGACAAGCACTCTACCACTGAGCTACATTGCCAGTCTTTACTCTTTGAGACAGGGTCTCACATAGTTGCCCAGACTGGCCTTGCACATGCAATCCTCCTGCTTCAACCTTCTGAGTGCCTGGGATTACAGGCCTGTGCCACTAGACTTGGCTTTAGGTTCTTATTATATGCTCCAAAGGAAAAAAAAACAAACATATAATGTATTAAAGATCAATATCCCACAAGGATTTGCACACACACACACACGCACACACACACACACACACACACACACACGTTTTAATTGATCCATGAAGATTATACATACATTCTGAGTACCATCTAATAATATATTTTATAATGTTCAAATCAAGCTAAGCTTCCCTCAAACATTTATTATTTCTTCATGGTAAAAAATGTTTAAAATACTTTCTTCTACCTTTTCAAAAATATATATACAGTACAGTTCCATAACAATTTTCTGGTGAGCCTAGATTTGAAGACCAAGAGAACAGATCAAATAGACCACATTTAATTAGAATATGTAACGACTAAATTAATTTTCTAGACTGTCATTGAAGATGGTCATGAATTAACTGGGGGTAATTTGTTTTTCTGTGGTCAGTTCCGATTGAAACCCTCACATCCCGATGTTCCCAGATCTGCTTTGCAGTCAGAAGAGGGAGTACTTGATAAATATAGAAGTCGTTGGATGTGATAAACCATTAGTGTAATCTTACAGAAACTTTCTTTTCTTACTTTTTAAGCACTCACTTGAGGTACTGGATGCTTTTTCTTAGGTGTCTCTGAATTTGATTATTGTCAATTAAAGGTGTCAATTTATTCACTACTCCCTTTTGCCTTCTAACAGTCAGGAGGAAAAAGTTTATTGACTTTCACGAAGCTTTTAAGTCTATAATTTTGTAATTCATTATTAGTTCTCTGTATTATGCAGCTGACTGTAAGGGATATAGATGTGGGCGAGTCCTCAGTCATACTCCTGTGTGTTCATGATTCAAGTAGGGCCTTGGCTTGTAAATACAAGCACAGACTTCACCACATACTTTTTAATTGAAACACTAAATCATACATCATAGTAAAACTGCCAGTTGAAGCCTTTGCACATCTATTTGCGGATGTGTTTTGGGGGCACAGTGAGAGGAGACGAAAACAATGGGGATAGGGCTGCCATACCATCAGGGAAAGCTAAGATTTGAATTTGCAGGTTGGTGCAGGACATGTTTCGTGTAATTAGAGAATCACATACTGGAAGGGACAGGGAAAGCAGCTCAGTTCACAGGAAGAAAAACAGGGGCCCAGGATTCTAAGCATCATGAGCTTGGCCAAGAGAGTGCTCTGATGAAAAGCGATAGTTATTTACAGAATGTGGCTATATGAACCCTCGAAACAGGCCTTTGAAGTGTTTGCAGATGTGCAAACAAAGTCTGACACTTGCAAATGGCACAGGTAATGAAGGTTCACAGTCAGATCTTCTAAAGGAAGATCTTCCAGAGTCTCAATTGTTCTCTCTCCACAGTATATTCCATCCTCCATCCTCGTATGTATGTGGTTCTTTCCCAGTGTAAAAACTTGCAATTATGTACCTTGTCTTTCTGTCTTCTCAGGACAGCTACAGTTACAGATTATATCCCTACTGTGCAGATAAGAACACTGAGGTGGGGCTGGGGAGATGGCTCAATGGGGAAAGGGTTGCCACACAAGAATGGGGACCTGAGTTCAGATCTTCAAGACCCACATAAAGCAAGATGCTGTAGTGAGCATCTTAATCCCCACTGCAAAATGGGAAGTAGAAACAGAAGAATCAATGACCAGAAGCTTGTGGGCCAGCTAGCCTGCCAGACACAGCAGTGAACAGAAAGGGGCCTCAGCTCAAAGAAGAAGACAAGGACACTCAAAGGTGTCCTCTGATCTCCACATGAACACTGTGGCACATCTACTTCTGCACTCACACACATGAACACACACACACACACATACACACTCACACATACATACACACACGAAGTAAAAGGGAAAGAAAACTGGGGTTTTGAAGATTTGAAAGAAAAATGAAGGGTCTTTAGTGTGATCCCATTTGTCCAATGTCACGTGACTTATACAGTGTTCTCAAAGTGTAGTCCCTGAACCAGCAGCAGCATCACCAGGGAAACTGTCCAAAAGGAGGAGTCTTGGGCTGAATGAAGCCACCGTACTAATCAGACACCCTGAAGGGGGAGCCTGGGGAGCTCTGCTTTAACAAGCTCTACAGATGATTTTGATTCATGCTGACTGAGACTCCCTGGGCCATTACATGGCCAGACTAAGACTTACGTGTCCCAACTGTGCTTCACTGAATCAAGGTCGTTCGGAAGCATCAGTCTTTTCTCACAAACCCACACCTTCTTCTTTGTCATAGTGCTACCCCTTTGCAGTACAGGTGACTTCCCATACACTACTCGTAGCTCTTTGGTGTAGGTCATTTGCTTCTGATTTTTAAATCAGTATTACTTTCCTCTTTCCCATCTCTCCTGTGGCAGAGCACAACAACTATGTCAGTAAATATCAGAATAGCAAGTGATAGAAAGGGTAGGGATGAGAAATCCCAGAAATTGTAAGTGAACTCAGGCTAGACCAGAGACTATGTGACCACAGATTTGTTTTGGTTTGGGCTCAACAGCATTAGCCTACAAAGGTTATAAATAGCAATGGAGGTGATACAGTTGAAATATTTTATTTCCCTCTGTTTAGACTGTCAGCATTTCAAAATCAAATTTCTGATCATAATTCTGATTGGGAGTTCTATTTTCTAGGAGGACAGAAATGGAATATATGGTAGTTGGACTGAGGATTCAGTTGGCAGATGGAACCTGTGCTCTCCAGTTTGCCATCGTCCTGACCACTCCCTGCCATGGCTGTGGCTCTAACACAGAGGAATACTAGCTCTGCATCTTAATGTTCCACTATTGCTGATCTTTCCATAGAGAGAAAAGTGAATTCACAAGCTGTGCTTCTGCCAGTGCAGACCTAAAAGTTAGAGTACTTTTAAAGAAAATGCAGGACAGCCTATTTCTTGTTCCTAATTGCTTAATGTGGAAAGAATAGCCCAGTTTACCTTATCTGTCTGACTCTATGAGCGTCTGCATTAGCAAACCTTCCTGGGCCCTGATGGTACAGGTCTATTATCTCAGCTACTTAGGCCGAGGCAGCAGAATCCCAAGTTCAAGGCCCAGGCTATAGAGCAAATACAAGATCAGCCCTGGGCAATGAAGTGGGACCTTCTCAAGAAAGAAAAAAAGAGATAGAGAAGGAGGAGAGGTGGAGAGGGAAGGAGGAAGGAGAGAGAGAGAGAGAGAGAGAGAGAGAGAGAGAGAGAGAGAGAGAGAGAGAGAGAGAGAGAGAGAGAGAGAGAGAGAGAGAGAGAGAGAAGAATAAGGAACAGAGGAGTACAGGAGGAAGGAAGGGGGGAGAGAGAGAGAGAACAAGGTAGGGCCAAGAATGTAGCTCAGAGGTATAATGCTTGCTTAGCATGTACAAGGTCCCAGGTTCAGTTCTCATCACTGCAGAATGAATGAATAAATATATGAATGAGCCTTGTTTTTTCATCTCGGAAGCAGTAAGCTACATTGTGAGCAATTACGTCCTCATGCAGGGCTGGCCCTGAATAACGGTAAAAAGCTGTTAGACACCGACACACGCCTGTTGCCGTTGCCCCTTCTTGTCTGTTTCTCTTCTTCTGGATGATGCTGCCTCCGACAGTGACAATAACATCCATCATGTGTGTGTTTCTGTTTTCAGGTGGTGATCATGGAAGTCCAAGGCCTTAAATCTTTGGCTCCAAACCGCATCGTGTATTGTACAATGGAGGTGGAGGGCGGAGAGAAACTACAGACTGATCAAGCCGAAGCTTCTAAACCAACGTAAGTTGAGTTTCTCTGTGGTTTATCTTACAAAGGGTAGGTGTCATTGGCTTGTTTTTGCAAATTGGAAGACAAAGACCCTAAGAGACACACACCTTCCTTATTTATCAAACAAGATGACTTGACTCCATTTTTTTAATAGAATTTCATAGTTGGGTTTGGCTTCAAACTCACTATGTAACCAAAGGATGACCCTGGACTTCTGATCCTCCTGCTTCCACTTTCCAAGTGCTGGTATCACAGGAATGTACCACCATGCCCTGTTTATGGGGTGCTAGGGACGAATTCAGGGCTTCATGCCCACTAGGCTAGTATTCTACTAATTGAGTTACAGTCCCAACCTTGACGCCATTTTTGTTTGACGACTATAACAAGAATCTCAGCTCCTTCAAAGCTAGCAGTAGGAAGTTGAAACAAGTTTCTTTTCTGAAGCCTTTAGTCACTGTGTGTACAAGGTATTGTTGCATGATAGATGAGGAAATTAGCCACTATGTAGCTTATAGAGCTCACAGTTTAGTGGGAACATCAGAAAAACAGTCACACAAATATATAATTATAAATACCATCAGCCCTCCCTTTTCATGTTTGCTACATCTTTAGATTCAACTAACTGTGGATTAAAGATGTTTGCCCTCAAAAGAAATATTGTATGGGTACCGAATATGTATAGACTTGTCATTATAATAATATAATAATATAGTACAACTGTTTCCAGAGTACTTACATTACACTTGGTTCATATAACCTAGAGATGATTCAAAGCACACAAAATAATATGCACATATTATTAGCAAATACCACACTATTTCATACAAAGACTTGAGCGTCTGTGGGTTCTGGTATCCCTGAAAGGTAAAGAGGTCAGAACCAATCCCCTGTGGGTACTCAGAGACAAGTATAATTATAAATATGGAGGAAAAAAATGTCTGCAGAGAAGATATCAAGGGGACCTGAAGCAGTGTATAAGGATAGGGTCAGAACTGGTCTTTCTTAGGATACATGAGACACATGACATAATATTATAAAGCACCACACAGACTGAAGAATTTATGCAATGGTCCTATGATTAGTGGTGGCCCTGTGGCAAAGAGGAGCACAAAGGTTTCTGTGGGGCTGGATTTCTGGGAATGAGGAATTTTCTAAGCTTCCAGGGAGAAGACATGATTAGATGTGTATTTGGAAAGCATTCTGGCTGCAGTAGAAGGGGCCCAAAGGGGATGCAGTTGGTGACTTAGGATGCTAGGTGATGGTTGACAGGAGCAGCAGGGACTCATCTATTTGGATGAATAGACTCCCAGGCTTCACAGATGCCTGAGGATCACTGCTCCTTTCCCTCACCACCACTGCCTTCATCCCTTCCTTTCCCACCTCCGTGATGCCTGCATAGACTAATGAGCATCTTCTTTGTTGCTGTTAGTCCTTAAGAGAGTCACCAAAAGGTAACCCCTCACAGCAGCTCACCGCCTCTCCTCCTCAGAGCATTAGGAGCTGTTTGGCAGAACGTGAATAATTCAGCAGGATGCTCAAGCAAAATAGTTCAAAGGAAGCAGTGAATGTTTCCAGGACTGGATAGGGGCTGAAGGCATTGTGTGCATTCAAGTGGTTCTTTGCATGAATAGGCAAAGCCTGGAATGTCTAGAAGCTGTGGGAATTAATGAGTATGTGCAAGAGGAAATGGAGACCAATACCCTCCCTCCCATTTTTTAAAATTCCACACTGACAATGACTGGAGTTTCTTTTACTGCCATTGATGAAAGCCCATTGTTTCCTCAAGTGGCCTGATCATTATCAATGCTGTTATGTTGTACTGTGCTATTTATATGAGATTTTTCACAAAGCATGATGCATGGAGGGTGGGGGACACTGTAATGTTCCCCCAAACTTTTGAGAGCAGAGACCCAATATGGTGCCACTGCATAGAAAAGGGAGAAAGCTCTGGGTTTTTTCTTAATAACTATTGTTTCACAGGGATATTTAAACTCAAAAGGTAATTCACATTTTACTGGATAGAAGAGCTTCAGTTGCCAGAGGAAATAATGAGTTGATTTTCGTGCGCTTTTGAATATTTAAAACAGTTTCATATTAACATAAAGATAGAATGCTTGTGTTAGTATTAGGGAACCTACTTGAAATATACGAGTTTACTTATATTCAGACATGTGCATTATGATATCTATTCCCACAAACTTTTTACTCTGAAACATTGTGCTTTTGTAACCAGAGGACAGAGAAGGGAGATTCTTTGTGGATTCAGAGCCCCTCGTGTATTTACCTCCTTTGGGAGAGAGCAGTAGGCCGATGCTGTTATCAGTGGTATTTTTCAGAAGGAGTTATTCAAGGGAAATAATAAGAGATTGTCAAGTATTACCAAGTGCATGGCATTGAGAGAGATTGAATCAGATAAAGAAGCTTCTTCCTTCCCACTTCCTTGCCCATTCTGATCAAGGAGGTCATTTTAATTTGGTTCTAGAAGGTGTGCAGCTTCTCCTCAGGCCTGGAGCTGAGCCTCCTACAGCACTGTTCAGTTTTGCTGAGGTCACTCTCCTTCATGGTGACTGGGTGCTCGTGTGGTCTTTTTGCCAACAGGAAAATTGATTTTCCTTTTTAGAGAAATATGTTAACATTTAAAAATGGAAATAATTTAAATAAAATGCATTGAGTAAATAATAAAGCAGATGGCATCAAGACTGAATGAAAGGTGATCCTCCAGACACCCACATGGAGGTGGAGCCATGGCAGGCTGGGAGCTGGGCTCACAAACACTCCCAGTTGGATAAAAAGGAAAAGAAAAGAAAGAAACCTGACGTATTCCCTGAGTAGACGATATTCTCCAAGATCACTCTTTCTTGGGAGTCCTGCACAGTGGAGTTCCCCTCTAAAATGGCATGACCTGGGAGATTAAATACCAGAGCCTTTAAATAACTTTTCTGAAAAAGAAAATTAGAATTAACAGCTCAGTATTACACTCGCTCACCAGAAATCATATTCTTCTGAATAACAAGCAAAGATGCCACTTGTATTTGATTATCTAACAAGTTCATCAATTCACAATAAGTCAAGAAGTTTGGGTTTTGTTATTCCCATTATTCGTTACTCTTCGTTAGAAGACACAGTGGACTCCTTCCCGCCATTTTCCAAGGGAATGAGAAGGTGAAATGTTCTGACTGGAAAATCCAGCTACAGAACTAGTATTGTTTTCAACGGCTCTTTAACTGATGAGACTACATTAAAAACAAAAGAACAGGGCAGATGAGATGGCTCAACAGGTAAAGGCACTTAGCAACAAGCCTAGTGATCTGAGTTCCAGCTCTGGCACCCACATGGTGGAAGGAGAGAACCAGCTTCTCTGGCTTCCATAAATGCTCTGTGAAATCTGTGCCACTCTACAAAGTGAATGTAATTTTATAAATGCAATGACTTTCTATAACATTTTTCTTCTGTGAAATATAGTATTTGTCCTACTGGTACAGTACAGAAGGGCCAGGCTTACAATACCCAAATTATTCATAGAAATTGAATTCTGCAAGTCACCCCCACCAGGAGTCCCTTTTGAATCCAGAACAGGAAGTCGTGCCCTCCCATTGGATCATTTTTTTTCTATGTACTGAGCTCTGGGATGGTCTAAATGGAAGCAGAATTATCTTCCCTGAATGGCTTATTTGAAATGTGAAATGGAGACCTTGGAGAGCCAGGTAGGCATCTGCGTTCCTCCAGTGTTCATGGAATACTTTTCTTGTGTCCAACTGGTGCTGCTGCTATAGCTGGGAATCATATTGCCCAGCCTTTGCACGATGTGCCAACATCCTAGTGAAAAACATTGGCAGTGAACAAGTGAACAAATGACTGCATAGGATAATACCAGATTGTGATTAGTGCTAGTGGTAGAGTCTCAGACATGCAGGGTGGTCGAAGAAGTCCCCTGCCATGTAGAATGTTTGCATTCCTTCCAGGAGGCTGAGGGAGAACAGATCTGTTAGAGTCTGGGGAAAGCATTCCAGGAAGAGGAAACGGCATGGGTGACTGCTCTGAGACAGGAAGTGTTCAGCAGAAAGGAGAACAGTGTGACTAGACATTAGTCAGAGGGAGCCTTTGTAAGGGCCAGGAAAACATGGCAGGGCCAGAAAGTTTGGGGTCTTCTGAGCCACATGAAGGATGATTCATTTAAAGCCCTAGAGAAAAGTTAGGAAGATTTTAAGCTTGGGAGATGATTGGATTTGTATCTTGAAACCTAGATTGTCTTAAAGAACCATAGTAAACCTAGAATCGTAAGTATACTGGTCAGGAAATATATACTAAGCACATACTGCCTGCCAGACATTGATGTTAATGTGAGGAATAGTGAAGTTACTAGAGATGTTAGGGTGCAGCAGCCTGGCTACCCTAACAAGGTAGACTTGGCCACCTGTCCTCAACAGGTCAATTAACAGGTAAGAAATAGTGAAAAGCAGAAAAAAAGACTTATTTGATGCAGCCACATTGGGAAGAGGGACAAAGAGATCCGGTGACCCCCAAGCCTGTCTTTGCGATCCTGACATAACGTGTAGGTCTAGACAAGGGCCAGAGGTATGCACACCTAAGCAATCCTGGTCAAAGAGTGGGTCCATCCATCGACCCATCATTGGACTCTAGTGTCTCCTGCAAGAAGGTCTGATATACCAGAGCTGTGTGAACTCTCTCCCTGGAAGACACATTCCTCCTGGCCTGGCGCAGGCCTCACCTTTTTCTTTCTCCCAGAATGAGATTCCTGGGGAAATTCCAACTTCTTAATTTGTTTCAATAGTCTGGTAGCCAAAGGGAAGGGCACAGTGTCTCTCAAATATCTTCATTCCTGCCAAGACAGATGCAATAAGATTTGACCTTTGAAGTTGCTGTAGCAATGCAGAAAAGCTGAAGGCAAAACCCATGCTGGATGGTGACAGCTTGCTCGGGTGTCTCCATAGCTTTCGAGAGCTTCAAAAGCCATATACAGAAAAGGAAAGAAGGCCTCCTGAGAATCATCTTCTTTCCTGCCCTCGTCCTCTGCATGTCATGCTCAGGCAACATTTATGTAGAAGATGCTATGTAGTGGGAACTCGGGCACAATTTCTTTTGCTTTCCCTTCCAGAGAAAATGCTTAGTTTCCTTCAGAGTTAATTAAATCACAAATGGTAAAAGCCAATACTGACCCAGAAGTTCAGCTCTGCTGGGCTTTCAGAAGACTTGTGGGTTGGGAAGTAGTAAAATTATCATCACCATTGGGGACGCTCAGAGACTGTCCTGATTCCCAAGTCTGAAAGCCCAGGCCAGAGGCTCAAATGTTCATGTAAGAGCAGCCTGTGTGTGTGTCAGCTGAACAGGCAAGGTCAGCTAGCTGGGAAAACAACCGTAGATGAATCTGTAGATGGAGGACAGGGAGTGTGTGCTAAAAACAAGCTTTGGGCAGGAGACTCTAGGCTCTGCCCCTGGCTCCATCAGAAATTACCCAACCTGTTATCTATTAGTTACTAAGCTTCCCAGCTTCCCCCAAGTCCTAGTAAACAGTATCTGAGATCCCTCCTATCTTTGTTACTTATGAGTCTCTCATTCATCTGGGATGGGAGCCCCCTGAGAGAACATAAGACAGACTTGTCAGAACTTGCATCCAACTCCAAGTAACAGGACCAGGATTGGATGATCAAGGAGTGACTAGAGCTTGGTGGTGAGATGTTGATACTCACTCCAAATGCAGGGGGAAAAAAAATCCATGAAAACTCCAATTCTATGAGAACTTTAATGGTGGGCATATAGGCAGGGAGAAACTCTAAACTCTCACTAATAATGAGAGATGCTTACTGTAGGCTCAACAGTGGATGGAACAGCATGCTGTTATGGACAAGAACACAAAATCAGGAGTGATGTGACCAGGAGCCAACATCTTGGTTCCACGGGCCTCACTTCCCACACTCATGAAAATTAATTACATATGGAAAATTCTCTAACCAGTACCTATTTCACAGCAGTCCTATTGGCTGTTATAATCTTAGCTTTAATACTGTTTGAGGGAGAAGGGGGGAGACAGGAATAAAAGATGGTCTGGGTCTAAAATAGTAATCATTAACCTTGACACATTACATTCTGTGGACTGGGTACAGGGCTAAGTCATCATCTGAGTTACTGCCCTGCAAAAGCTATGAGGTAGGTACTCTTGCTATACTCACTTATTGATGGATGTACTGATATCAGAGGGTAAGTGAATTAGCCAAAGTGGCACCCATAATAAATAGCTGAGCCAGAAATGGAGCATGAAAATTATACTTTTCATCATTCTCTTATCCTGCCTTTCCGAAAGGCCACAACAAGAACGTATCTTAAATACCGTTGGGTATTCAGAAAGAATACAGAAGACTCATTTCCTTTCCACAAATTCAGCTGTTTTGTGAGTTCAAACGCTGCTGGTCACTCTGTCACTCACACAGCACAGGTGTTACAGTTCGGTGCGTGCAGCAGGTATAACTCAACCTGCGTGTGTCAACGCTGTTCACTGCTGCCTATGTGAGTCTTCAAAGCTGAGCCAGAGGTGGCCTCTTTCCGTAAGGCACTTAGGAAGTCCCAGGAGACCTCTAATGATGATGAACCCCACCCTCCCAGAAATCATTAGCAATTACAATCATCCTATTATTTCTTGAAATCTACTGCATGGGGCACTGAGCTAGCTGGTGCCATATGGTTAGCAGACAGACCTGGCCTTAAAACCCAGCCTCACCATTCACTAGATGTGGAAATTTAGGCAAATAGATATTCCTCACTTTTCTTCAGTTTCCCAAAACTTGATAGACAGGAGCATAGCCTGCACATGCTATGCTCTCTGTTAAGGGCTGAATGCATTGGTCAGCACACTGCAGCCTCTCAGGGAGTGGTGTTCTCTCTAAATAACCACAAGGTCATATTAAGAGGTCAGAGGGCTGGAGAGATAGCTCTGTTTGTAAAATGCTTGCTGCACAAGCCTGGGGACCGGAGTTTGATCCCCAGCACCCACAAAAAAAAAGCAGGGTACAGTGTCATACACAAATACAATCTTAGAGCTGGGAAGTGGAGCCAGGCAGATCCCTGGAGGTCACCAACTAGCCAGCCTCACTCAGTCTGCCAAAGAAGTGGCCACTGTTGTCACAGTATTTTAGAACACAGGAGATACACTTAGGATAGGCTGATTTGATGACACAAGTTGTTTATCAAAGACCAGAGGAATCCAAAGTGCAGCATCTTCCTTGAGTGTTACAGTCTCAGCCCCTTGAGTCTTTACTCAGAGTCACCCTCCGCATCCATCTCATGGGCCTTCCACCTTCTTTTTAGAGTGCAGCTAAAGTAATGCTTTCCATGCACCTGTAGGCTTTCTTCCATATATAGCCATCTCCCCTGTGCTTAGATGTAGAGCTCACATCACAAGGATACAGATGACACCGAGGCTTTAGGGAAGACAGAGCATCATGGCTGATGCCAATGCTCTAAGTGCCTCAAACTCCTGGGACTCAGCCTCAACTCTGGAATCCTTCAGAGTTCCCGGGATCCTTGGGAAGGGCTTCAGTGCTCTCCACTCCCTAACTTCCAGCTCAGAGTACTTGGGCTCAGGCAGTCCACGTTAGTGGGCACCTAGGTGGACACATCTTAGAAAACAAATGCTCAGATCCAGCATGAGAGCAGTATTTTGGGAGAGATACCCACTCGGTTTGGATCCCACTTTTGCCTCTAACATTATTATATTGGAAAGTTACTAAATCCTTCTGAAACTCAGTCCCATCCCTTATAAAATGAGACTGATGACGGTCTGAATTTGATGATACATACAAAGCACCCTGTGTAAATGTAAAAGATGCTAATCTTCATCATAGTCGGCGGACCCTGGACAGTGAAGACAAATGGCATAGGGCATTGTCTGTGTGAACTAACACAGAGGACAGTCACTTCGTCTCTCAATTAGATGTCCTTTTTGGTTTTCCCTCTAGTATAGTCATTTATATAGAAATCCCTTGATTATGCTTAGAAAAGTCATTGTATGAGGCTACTTTTCATGTAAAGCCTTGCATGAAAATAGTCAATGAACCTTGACTGATTGAGACCGAAGCCTGGATAGCAACTGGTGAAAGACTCCATGTTGGTTGGATAGACATCTTCTTGTGAGGACTAGTGAGATAGTTGTAGGGTAGATTTCACCACGTAAATGAGTGCTCAACCTCCAAAAGAACAGAAAAGGCTAGAAAAATAAGCACACGTATGAGTCCTTAACAGAAAACACTGTGCTTGGTGAGGGGTGTTTGTGTGTGTGGTTATGTAAGGAGGTGTATACTGAAGATTGAAACCAGGCCTTCGCACATGCTGGCCAGCGACTCTGCTGCCCAGCCATATCCCCAGCCCTGTTTTACTCCTTATCTGAGATGACATCTTACTAAGTTGCTCAGGCTGGTCTTGAATTCACCCTGAGGCCAGTTGGTCTTGAAAGTGAGATTATAGGATTGCCCATCAGGCCCAGCCAGCTATCACTTCTTAGTAAGGCATATCTAAACACACACACACACACACACACACACACACACACACCTCAAGAAATTGTAAATGAAACTCAAACTAAGTCTGTGAATCTGGAGATGATCTTGACACTTGGTCACTAGATTGACAACCTGTTTTTGTTGTTCTGGATATTTTTATTCTGTGAAGCTAATAAAGAAAATTGTAGGGGGCTGGAGAGATGGATCCACACTTAAGAGCACTGACTGTTCTTGTAGAGGACCCAGGTTCAGTCACCAGCACCCACATGGCAGCTAACAACTGTCTGTAACTCCAGTTCCAGGGGATCTGACACCTTCTTCTGACCTCTGCAGGCATTGCACGACATGGGTGCACTTACACTCATGCAGGCAATACACTCATACACATAAAATAAAGATAACAAAATACTTTTTTAAAAAAGAAAATTATAAAGAGAGCTTGTTTTTGCTTTACACGAAGTATGATAAAATTAAAATATCAAGATTCGAGAACTCATCAGGAAAGAAGAATTAGATGCAAGAGGCTAATTTTCCTGTCTGATTTCCCAGTGTGGTTTCCCAGTGTGATCTCCCAAACTGGTTTCCCATGTCTGCCCTTCCCTGGGTCATCACTGTAACCCTGGAACATTCTGGGTTTGTAACTCTGTTACTCAAATGTAGTACAACTTGGAAACAAACAAAAAAACAAAACAAAACAACAAAAAAGGATCTCTGTCTTTCTCACTTTCTTGTTTAGAGATCCCAAGGCAAATCAAGTCTCAAAGCAGCCTGACCTCTGGAAATGGAAGCTTCTAGAAGAACTCATTGTGTTCCTTTGGTCATTTCTGATCAGGACTCATCCCATGAGTCTGCTGTGTGCCAATTCCATCAGTGCTTGTAAATCAGGGAGTGATTTACATGAGACGGGAGCACAAGCTGCCCTTCCCCCATCTCTCCTTAGTCCATTCAGTCAACCCTTTCTTCACTGATCACTGCATCAGCGTGACCATGCTCAGTGCAATACACTCTGTCCTAAAAGCCCCTGATATAATGTTCTGAACAAAGGCAAAAGCCCTGCCATTATGATGCATACAGTCTTAGGGAACATCTAGTAGACAAAACACCTTGGGTAGAGATTCAGGAAAGTTTGGCTTTGACCTTGTTCAGTCAGAATTAACTATATACCCGGACTTCCATCTTGCTTCTGTTAGGTCTCATAGTCAAATGTTGTTTCAAGGTCATTCCTGACATCTCTGAACTTGTGCATGCTCAGTGGTTACATAATCATGTAGAAAACCATGATAGTCAATTGATGGGATAATGTTCACAAGGAAGGCGTATCATTCTGATTTGTTGTTGGTATTTGAATATTTATTTTCAAATACAGATGAGCGCTCAGATGCATATTAGAGTCAAAACATTCTGTGTTTATTTTATATGTTCAAGTTCCATCAGCCATTGGAACTACAAATAAAAGGAAATTACTAATGAATGGTTAGCATTTGTGATAGAGACTACTTTATGAGGAAAACAAATTAATAAATAAAAGGTAAAAGAACATATTAATTGGATACCTTTAGAAAGGCTATCTTATCCTTTTGGAGCAAAGAAACCCCAACCAAATTTAAATAACACCAGGCAGAAAAGTAAAGATTAGGTTTTATCATAAGTCTAATCTTTGTACACCTGTTTGGCATGCTTACCTTAATCTCCTATCCAGAAGGAAGAACAGCTTTGCAACTTGCTGTGGATACAACTGTCAGGAATTTCTAAAGTTGGCCAAAAATATATTCTCCATCAACTTCAAGTCAAAATAAACATCTTTTTGTGTCTGCTGTAGAGACAGTAGGGGAAGCTTTCAGCTCATCATGCTAAACAAATGGATTGTTCCTGTACAATGACAGCAAACATTTGCATTTCAGGAGCTGAGGAGATGGTTCAGTGGTAAAGTATTTGCTGTACAACCATGAGGACCTGAGTTTTATTCCCCAGCACTCAAAAAGCAAAGCGCTGCAGAGCATGTCTGTATTCCCAGGTCTGGGGAGGCAGAGACAGAAGGATCCCTGGGACTTACTGGTCAACCAGTCTAGCTGATTCACAGGTTCCAGGTTCAGTGAGCAACTCTTTCTCAAAAATATAAGGTGGCTAGAGATTGAGTAAAATACTCAACAGTGACCTCTGGCCTTCATACTTACATATGTACTTCCACATATTTGTGTCCAACACCAAAGTGCATCCTCACACATCAAAATGTTTTAAAATTTGCATTTTGACCCTTTTAGTGATAAAATTGGAATAACTCAATTGTTAATCATTTCATTGTATTTATATCTCTAGAAGCTGATTTGAGGACATTGGCTCCCACTTCAGTCAGACACCCATTTTTAACCCTCAGCCCATTTAGCCAAAATATAAGTGCAGGGCTCCTCAGCACTGCTGTTAAGCAAAGACTCAAAGTGATTCAGTAAAGATTTTACAGAGGTTGGGAGAAGCTGTTTGAATTCAGCTGGTCAGAAACGTCCCCAAGAAGTGATTTTTGACGTCACAAGAAAGAACCAGTGATACAAAGAGTGTAGCGTGGTAGGCAGAGAAAAATCACAAGATCAGAAAACAGGTGCTGAAAAGGAGCTTCAGATTTGGAAGGAAGAAGAAAGGCCTAGCTAGAATGGGGTGAGGACATGCTGAAGAATGTGAGGAGTCAGACTCTCAGGATCTGGGGACCACAACAAGACTGGCCAGATTCAGACTCTCAGGGTCTGGGGACCACAAGACTGGACAGAGTCAGACTCTCAGGGTCTAGGGACCACAACAAGACTGGACAGAGTCAGACTCTCAGGGTCTGGGGACCACAACAAGACTGGCCAGAGTCAGACTCTCAGGGTCTGGGGACCACAACAGAAGTTTGAATTTTAAGACCAAAAGTAACCATGCTGGTAACCTACCTCCAACATCATCTGTCTCCTCTTGGAGAATGACTGGATGTGACTCAGTTGTAGAGAAGCAGGGATATCAGCTAGCAGAGTGTGACTGTCATCAAGGGAAAGTAGTATGGCCAATGATGGCAGAGGAAAGGGAGTGACTGCAGCAGAGTCAAGGTACACTGAGGCATTGAGCCAAAGCTGACCTCTGTGTCTCTACCTGTTACACTTCGGTGAGCATAGCACCAAGCACTGGATATTCTGCATTGAATAGCACCTGTCTCCTCTCTCATGCATTTATTACAGTCATTACCACTACCACTGAGCATTTCTTTACACATACCTTTTGTCCCCTTCTAAGTTGTAGTGCCAGCATCTTGGTAGATGACTTTGAGTGAGCTGAAATCGGCTTGAATCTCTTACAACCTTGTAGGTAGGTAGTGGGTGTATAGCTGGGACCTGGGATAGTCAGTTTTCTAGCAGTCTTTCACTGTGCTACAAGAATTACTCTGCTCTACCAAACGCATTCCTTCTCCACAGTAGCAGAGATGTGTCTTTTACAGGATGTTACCTGCTGACACTGGTATGAGATTGACACCAGACTGAAAAAGAAAATGAAGAATTCTCTTCCCCCGTTTGGTTTCATTTCCTAGGTGGTTTGTAAGGCAGATTGTACTGTGCCTACTGCCGATAGAGTATTAATGTGGAAAGATTTAGGGAAACAGCCTACAGTGGATCCAGTCCCACATGGAGAATGAGCCACTCTGTAGATGATGTCAGTCCAGCTAGCTGAGATTTTTTATTATAAGAATAACATTTAATTACATGGAAATAAATCAGGCTTGACTCCAACTCTACGGTAGAATCCTGGACCTGCAATTCTCCTAACAGATGCAGTTGTGAAAAATTTGAAGGAAAAAAAATTCATATTTTATGCAAACACTTCAAATAATGCTTAGTTGGTAACTACTCTGTATAAGGCAGCATGCTAAGTCTTAGTATTTGCCTGTTTTTAAAAATATAATTTGATGTTCTCTCACCAAAAATATTACTATTTTGTTTGTAAAGAGTACGGAAAATATAAAGAGAAATTAAATAATTGCTTAGGCCTTCTGTACCAGCAACCATCACTGTAAATGTTTTGGTGATGTTTTCTGGTTTGCTTTGCAGTGTCTGTGGAAAATGTCCATATCCACCACAGATACTCGCAAGTGATAAATAATATTGTAACAAAACTCCTTACACTCAACTAAGATGGTGACTTTTGCGTAAATTCCTAGAAACGATGTTGTTAGTTCATTGCTAGTAATTTTATACATGTTAGGAAATAGGGTGATCAACTCTTCTTCTCTTACCCAGGACTTTGCAGGCTGAACTCTGAGAGTCCTGTGTCCTAGGCAGACTGGGACATTTGGTCACATATTTTGAAGGGACACATCTACTCAACCCCCACTCTCCTTCATCCTGGGGGTGGGGGCGCAGGGGCAGTACATAGCTGGTGGTGGCTTGCTGAACTTGGTCGGGGGAGACCTCTGTCTCTTCAGCTTTCAGCACCAGGAAGCTGTCTTTGTCTCTGGCAACCACAGCTTCCAAATTTGAGCCTGGAATTAAAATGTGGTTCAGCTGTTTGTATATAAACAGCAAGCAAGTCATTGTGCTGAAATGAAGGTCATTCCCCAGCCTCACTGAGCAATCTCAATTTGCTCCGTTTGTCTGGGTATAGAAAAAGCTGCATGATTAGAGTTATTGAATTAACAGCACAGTGACACTTCATGGACCTAAGCAAGTAGAGTTCGCGCTGTACATGAAGGTGAAGGCGATTAATGCCCTGCTTCTATTTGTACAGGATCTTAGAAATAAGCAGCAGGAAAAAACAAGCTATGGATTAAAATATATGAGAGGCAGTGACAGGAAAGAAACAGGACTAACTGCAGAAATTTTCCAGGTTCCTCACAATTGGTAGTAACAGTGTAGGTCCTTTATAAAACAGGGTGTTCGGGGCCGAAGAATGGCTCAGCCGATAAAGGCATGCACTGCCAAGCCTGACGACCCGAGACCACTCCCCAGGACCCACATGATGGAAGGAGAGAACCAACTCCTGCAAACTGTCCTCTGACCGCCACACATGTACTGTGGCATGTAGCGTGCATACATACACACAAATTAATTAATTTGTAATAAATATAATAAAAATTTGTGTTAATTTTTTCTCATTAGTCACCAAGATGACAAATCCATATTGTACCTGTTCTATCAAGTGAAAATGGACCTGCCAAACAAGTCTTAGAACAATGATCACCTACCAAGTTCATTACCGAATAGCCTAACTGTTCTTTTTTCTTCCATATGCATCTTTTAGGAAAAAGCACGTAGAGAAAAAAATACACGCATGTATAATTACATAGTATGAGAAATGTATGTGTACATATTATATGTGTAATTTTGAAAAAGTATTATTTTCCATTGACTTTTATATGGGGGTTTTTTTATTACATGTATTTTTGTTGCTTGCTTTTCTCCCCTTTTTAATTGAATTTTTGAAAAATTTTATACATTTTGATTGTATTTAGATCCCCTCCACTGTCTGCAACCCCCCTCATTACTCCACACCAATTTCATGTGTTCATGAAATATACATATATAGATATATATATATGATGTATTTTTAACTAAGAATGCCTGACCCATATAGGAAATACTCAGACACTTAAGAAATAACCTTTAGCAGGGTGTGGTGGTACATGCCTTTAATCTCAGCTCTCCAGAGGCAGAGGCAGGTGGATCTCTGTGAGATTTAGACCAACCTGGTCTACTTAGAGAGTCCCAGGCCAGCTGGGGCTACAGGGAGACCCTGCCTCAAAAACAAAAAACAAACAACAACAACAAAAGAAATAACCTTG
The DNA here is from genome assembly GCF_000622305.1 of Nannospalax galili. Lineage (NCBI taxonomy): Eukaryota > Metazoa > Chordata > Mammalia > Rodentia > Spalacidae > Nannospalax > Nannospalax galili. Next base: position 1,496,731 of record NW_008332583.1, read on the forward strand.
AGGAGGCTGGAGAAATGGCTCAACACTTAAGAGCACAGGCTGCTCTTGCAGAGGACCTAGTACCTCATGATCACTAACAATTACCCATAATTTCAGTTCCTGGGGATCTGACACTCTCTTCGTGGGCATGGCATGCACAAGGTACACTTACATACATGGAGGAAAAAACATAAAATAAAAATAAATTTTTAAAGAGAAATAACCTTGAGGACACTCTAAATAGAGAGGCATTTAAAGGGCACATAACTGCTGGGTGGGTGTGGCAGCCTACCATCAATCCCAGAACCAGAGAGGAGGTGATGGGGAACCCACAGGGCAAGCTGATCAACTCAACTAGCTGAATGAGTGGGCACTCCAGGTTCAGCAGGAGACTCTGCCTCAATATACAAGGTGGAGAGTGATTAAGAAGCACACCCAATATCAACCTCTGGCCTCTACACATAGTGCACGTGTATGTAAGCACACACACACATACACATGCATGCACACACACACACATCTGTGAACCCCCATCAGTAGCAAGCATATTGATAATAATCACACACTAAATTTTACATACACCCAGAAATTTAATTAAATATAGAAGATTCAGTATCATCCCTATATTAGCATCTTTCTTATTCTTTTGTCCTGCTCCGTGCTTTTATTGAAGCTGGAGAAGGCCTGCATGATGACAGTATGTACAGTCTCCTCTCATCTGCATTGGCTATATCTGTGTCATGGCCCTGAGCCAGAGACTGCGGCTAAGGCAGCATTACACTTACAGAGACATGAACTCTGTGGGGCTTTACTCTTCTGCATTCATTTACACATCTGGGAACATTTCTTTCCAATCTGGCTATGCCCCCGTGGGAGCAAATCTCACCACAGAACACCCTTCTAAAGTTTCTCCTAATTTGTGAATCTGAACAGAGAGGGAAAAACATGCTACATCCCCTACAATAGAGAGAGCTAAAATATTTTGACATTACTGCCATGAATTTTTTTTTTAACCTGTAAAATTTTCCTTTGGACGAGGCATGATGTATAAGCATCTTGCTTACCTTGAGGTTTCTCAATTCAAATTTCGTATAACAGTTTGACGTGGATATATTTGAGATTTCAAATTGTGTGTGTGTTTTTTAAGGAAGATGAATCTCCATCCTCTCCATTGGCTTTTAGAGCATGCATTGTGATTCAATACAGATAGAAAGGGAAGGGCATAAATGCACACTCAAATGATCTCCAGTGATCAAAATTAAATGACCCAAAATAAACACAGGTTGAAGTCGCCTGACTAGTTAGATCACTTCAATGGGCTGCTTGGGTAATGAACTTAAGCAATTGCATAGAAACATTTCTTCAAGGGGCTGGAGATGTGGCTCAACAGTCAAGAACACCTGCTGTTCTTCCAGAGGACCCAGGTTTAAGTTCCAGCACCCACATGGTGGCTAACAACAGTCCATAGCTCCAGTTCCAGGGGATCCAACACCCTCTTCTGGCCTCTACAGTGAATTGCACACACGTGATGCACTTACATACATGCAGGCAAAACAGTTATATACATAAAACAAAAATAATTTAAAAATTCATTCAGTTCTGTATCAGCTTATAACTTAAAAGAAAAACAAATAATGATTTGTTTAAAAGATCCTCATATCATTCTAAGACCATTGATCTGTTTGCTGATTTTTGCACTTACAGAAACAGTAGAGTTAATGTATTTTACACCCCTAAGTTTGAAATTTTCAGTTTACTAAACAGACTATAAAGTAGGTCTTATTTGCTTTCTGACAAATAAGGCAGAACAGCTTGCCCACAGGGATTTAAATCATAATTCACATTTAAGTGTATTTTTATAGACAGGCCATAAGCACAATTTGCAAAACTGGATAAAACTAAGGCAGTAGAAAATTAAAAAGAGAGATTTATATTTCCCTTAAAATTGTGCTAAGTTGTAATTTAAAACTAACCATTTTAATTATACAGACTCATTGGATTAGGTAGAGGTTTGCATAATTTGTCAGAATCAGACTATGACAGGTAATGTTTGAAACCAGGACGCGCACACGCGCACGCACACACACACACACACACACACACACACACACACATGAGACAGGAAAATGGAAAGGATTTAGAGGAATTAAGAACTTAACATTATGTTAGAGTTAATCCTCAGATATACATATTGACGGTGAGATTTCATAGTAAAATCTATTCCAAATACAGCTTTGAGAAGAATTGGAACATAGTGAGCTGTAAGAGCCCCCCTTTTTCAAATCTGACATACATCTAATGTTCACAGTGGATAAATGCACTAGCTGTTTTCCCTATACTTCTGCTGTTTCATACCATCATCCTGACATGCCTGTGCACCACTGGAATTTTGTTTCATAGGTTTCTTGAGATTTGTGGTTGTTGATTAGGAGAGGGGTTCTGTTGACTCTGAACTATTATTTATTTAGGGCCTGAAATGTATCCCCAAACTCCTTTTTAAATATTTTGTTTTGAGACAGGGTCTTACTAAGTTGCTGAGACAAGCCTTGAACTTGCAGTCAGCCCTCCCACCTCAGTCTCTCTAGTAGCTAGGATTATAGGCTGTTCCATGAGGCCTGGCTTTTTGTCATTTTTTAGGTTAGATATTAAAAGGACTCTTGTTCCATCTGATCACAGATAGAGAGCAGTCATCAAAATAGCTGCAGTGGAAACAAAACAACGTTAGCAAATTCTAGATTGAGTCTGTTGTCTTCAGAAAGGATACAGAGAGCAACAAAACGAACCTCTTTGTAAAGCAAAAAGGGTTAGCGGATTTAAGATACTCAGGCTTCACTCTGAGACTCTTTATGAAGAATTACAAAACAAGAGAAAATGGCCATTCCTCAGACCTTTTGGTACCTTTTTTGTGCCACCTGAAGTCACTTCCAACAGGACAAGAGCTGTATTCTGGGAAGCAAGGTGCTCAATGGCAGTCTTGTATAACTGTTAAACACTTTATACTCTATGAATGCCTCTGGTTTCTACTCATCCTCTGTATTAATCACTTTTCTGTTGCTGTGATAGAAACACTGACCCAAGCAATTTATAGAAGGAAGGGTTTATTTGAGCTTATGGTTCCAGGGGAATTACAGTCCATCATGGCAGGGAGGCATGGTGGCTGGAGGTGGCTGGAGCAGGAGCAGCAGAAGCTAAGCTCTCACATCATCACACAAGCACAGGTAGCAAGAGAGCAACTGGCAATCTGGCCAGGCTTAAAAGCTCTCAAAGCCCACTCCCAGTGATGTGTTTCCTCCAGGACAGCCACACCTTGTAAAACCTCCCAAAACAGCACCACCATCTGGGGCCAGAGTGTCCAAATACTTGGAGCCTATGGGGTACATTATCATTCAAACCATCACATTCCACCCCCTGGCCCCCATAGGCTCATGACCATATAAAATGCAAAATGCATTTAGTCCAACTTTAAAAGTCCCCATAGTCTTTATCAGTCTCGATACAATGTCTCAATACTATTTAAAAGTCCACAGTCCAGTCTTTTCTGAGACTCAGGTAAATATCTTAACTGTAAGCCTCCATAAAATCAAAAGACAAATTACATACTCCCAACATACAGTGGAACGGAATACACATTACCTTTCCAAAAGAGAGGCCTGGAGGAATAGTAAGGAAATACCGGACCAAAACAAGACTGAAAACCAGCAAGACAAACACCAAATCCAGTAGCTCCACCTCCAACTTCTGGGACTTTACTTCCAAAGGGCTTAGATGGCTCAGCCTCTCTAGCTTCACTCTGTGTAACACACATCTCTCTCTTGGGCTGGTACTATTCTCTGTATGTAGGTCTTCTTGGCAGATGCCTCATGGCTCCAGCCTCACTAGGGTCTCCATTGGCAACAAGGCTTCACCTTCACAGCTTCACGAAATGGCCTATCAGGGCCTTCTCTAGGCAGGGGAATCCCTGCTTCATGCTGCTTGGCCTCCGAGGCTCTCTGAAACCTTGGAGGAGGAATTGATGACCCCTTCACTCTTCCATCTTTCATGCCTCTAAAGCCAGCACCGGGTGAACGACACTGCCAAATTTGACTGCAAGTTTAGGGTGGACTCCAGCTTGTTTTATCCATTTTAGCTTTCCCTTCCATGGCCCCTGCAGCATTTTCCTTTCACAAGTTGGAGGCTTAACTGGATGTGATCTTGCCCTGGAGGCATTCTCTCCATTGTTTAAGTTGGAATCTCTCTTTTTTTTTTTTTTTCACATAGGAAAAATACTTTATTTTGTGTCTTGTTAAATAGTAGTATTCAACTGGAAGTTGAATCCTAGTCCAAAAGACTGCCAACATTGGCAATAATGTCAAAACAGAACTGAATATTACATGTAATTATTGAGAAATTGAAGAGCATTAAACAGCACTATTAACTGAAAGTTAATATTAACACTTTACAATTTCTCCAGTTGCTATAATTTTCTATATTAAATTGTATAAGCCCATATTACAAATTGCAGAGAGGAGTTTAAGTTTTCTTGTTACACAGGTAAATTTTGAATCTCTAGGCCCCTCCTTAATCACTTTAATCTTCTTATCAGTGGGATCCCCTCCATCACATGCCAGGGCTCCAACATTTATCTTCCTAGTACTCTTTTTCAATCCAAACTGTATTTCTTTCTGCCCCATTTGCTCTCTTTCACTGTAGATCTGCATAATTATCACCATTAATAGCCATGCTACCATTTCTACATTAGGCTGTCTTGAAATTTCTTCTGCCAAAGAAATTAGTCCATTACTTTTCAACTTAGCCTCAGGCAAGCTTTTTGGCTATGGGCAGACTCCAGCCAGACTCTTTGCCAAAATATCCCAATTGCTGCTTAAGTCCTTATTTCCCTCTGAAACTATATTGTTCTCAGCACTGCTTTCTTCCAGGTATTTACTAGAAAGGCCTGTTAAGCTCTGCTTATAGCAACCAACAGCTTTTCTAGCCCAACCTTCCAAAGTCTTACTCATTCCTCCAAAACCCCACATGGTCAGGTTCTTCACAGTCAACAGCCCACTCTCTGGTACCAATTATTGTTTTAGTCATTTTTCTGTTGCTGTGATAGAAACACTGACCCAAGCAATTTATAGAAGGAAGAGTTTATTTGAGCTTCTGGTTCCAGGGCAATTACAGTCCGTCATGGCAGGGAGCATTGGTGGCTGGAGGTGGCTGGAACAGGAGCAGCAGAAGTGAAGCTCTCACATCATCCCGCAGGCACAGGAAGCAAGAGAGCAACTGGAGATCTGGCAAGGCTTAAGAAGAACTCTCGAAGCCCACCCCCAGTGATGTGCTTCCTCCAGGATAGCCACACCTTCTAAAACCTCCCAAAACAGTGCTATCATCTGGGGACAGAATGTCTAAATACTTGGAGCCTATGGGGGACATTATCATTCAAACCATCACATCCTCCTCAGTGAGTTTTTTTCTAGAATATTACATGATTTCTGCTTGGTAAATCTTTGTAAACCAGCTCACAAAGTGAAGTGAATCAGCAAGATATAACTGGTGACTTTACTGAATGCAAACAGTCAAGACAAAAGAAGGAAGCACTTTCTTCCAGACTAAACTTCGTCTCCTGGTTATGTGACTGAAGCATCAAATGCACAGGTGCCTTCCTGATGGGAACACGAAAGCAAGCTTCTGAGGAAGACAGCATTTCAGGGAGGCTCTTTCTTGTCTCTGAATTCTGTTCTGACATACATTAGCATTTCATTACAGCCTTGAAAGACATCAGATGATAATTACCAAAGTAGTTTCCAAGCCACAAATTGTTTACTTTTATTTTGACACAGGGTTTCATATGTGCCAGGCTGGCTTTGAACTTGCCATGTAGCCCAGCATGACCTTGAACTTCTGGTCCTCCTGCCTCCATCTCCCCAGTGCTGTGACTACAAGCACATACCACCATACCTGGTTGACGCAGCAGTGAGGATCCCATCCAGGGCTTTGTGTGTGCCAGCCAAACACTCTGCTCGCTAAGCAATATCCCTAGCCCTGAGCCACAAAGTTTTAAAAATCAGTAGCTATCAATTTCAATGAAATATCTCCAATGTATAAATCTCCACTCAATGGCAAAGGTAGACAAAGATGACAGGCAAAGCCTTAGGATATATACGCACTCACTGGGAAATAAGTTGTGTGTATTAATCATGGGAAATCCAAAGCATGCTACTAGAGGAGATGCTCTTGACAATGGCCCTTGCACTGAGCTAGAAAGTCCTTGCATACAGAGTGGGTGGGAAAGACACCCCCACAAAAGCAGGTAGCAAAGCCTGTGGTCTAGGACGGACAGCCTATGCGGGGAATGCAAGTTCTAAAGAGGTGGAAGAGAAGGAAGAGAAAAAATACCTACAAGCATATGCTGCATTTAGGAGGGGAAAAATAGAGCCTTGAAATGGCAGCTGAGGGAGGGAGCTTACAGAAACCAGTCCATTTGGAAGCAACAAACCTGGACGAAGCAAGTCCCTGAACTGTGGCCCAGCTCCAGTGGCCACCTGTTGCTGTGCCTTTCCTTTGGGGGTTCCAAACTCTAGGAGGAGCCTAGTGTGGAGACACCTGCCTTTAATCCCAGCACATGGGAGGCAGAGGCAGGTGGATATGTGAGTTTGAGGCCAGCCTGGTCTACATAGTGAGTTCCAGGCCAGTCAGGGCTACATATTGAGACCCTGTCTCAAGACAAAACAAGGCAAACCACCCCTAGAGTGAGGGAGTCTGACTGACTTATCCTGTGTCAGGTGTCATCTTTGGCTTAGGCCAGTGTAGCCAGAGCACAAGCTCACATCTCAGATACAGTAGTGGAGGGTCACACCATTACACCTGTGCATTGAGGCTGGATATAGAGAAAGAAGGAATTACTCCAACCTGTACATCATGTAACCTCCATAGCACAGCATTTATGTGAAAAAAGCTGGATTACTTACTTTTTTGTTGCTGTGATCAAACAAATGACAAAGGAAACTTAAAGAAGGAAGGGTTTATTTGGGCTCATGGTCCAAGGCCATGGCTCATCACTGCAGGGGAGGCAAGGCAGTGGGGGTTTGAGGACGCAACTAAGCACATCCATCATCAGGAAACAGAGAAAGGTGAGCGCTGACACTCAGTTCCCCTCTTGTTTTCATTCAGTCTAGGACCCCAACCTGTGGAATGATGCCAACCACATTTACAGTAGGATTCTCTACTGCAATTAACCTTATGTGGAAAATCCCTCACAGACATGCCCAGAGATTTATTTCCATGGTGATTCTAAATCCCATCAAGGTGACAGTAGTAATCATCATAGAGGAACTATCATTCACATTTCATAGAGGGGAGCAGCTGGGACTCTGAACCATGGGTAACCTGCCCTAATGAATACAAAGGAACAGGAAAATTGTCAGAAAAGATTAACAGGTCTGTGCATGGGAATCCCAAAATCTCAGCAAAGCAAGAAGCAAGTTCATCTGAGAAGACGCAGGCAACTCAATCTCTCCAGCAGAGGTTTGCTTCTAAGATCTCCCTTCCCCTAAGGCAGATGGATGTGCTAATGAACTCACCAACAGCTGGAGCTGGGACGTGTGCAAATACAGTGGGGTGGGGCCTAGGAAGAAAAGAGCTGGATAGGAGAGATGCAGAGACCTAACAGCATAATTTAGCAACACAGGTCCAGACAGACAACCTATCAGACTTTTCACTAATGTGTACGACTCCCAGGTCTGCATCATCTTTAGACTCTATAGACAGTCCTAAAATGCTCATGTGAATTGAAAAGGAAAGAAGTAAGCTGAGTGAATGCCACTAACACCCCCCAGTGGTGATGACCAAAGCAACGTCGGAGGGCGTAATAAATGCCCCCAAAGAGAAAAAGAACAAAGTCACTTCAGTTGAAAATCCATTATTAAGTCAATAATTCTTTTCATCTGTGGTAGCAAACCATTTGCATGTGTTTCTGTCCATTATTTCTTGTCCAGTGGCTCAAGAAAGTGGCTGTTCAGCTATGAGAAGTCAGAGTTTGTCTTCACAGTTCTTGTTGCCCGTATCTTTAATGAAGGTCTGGGAGGTAGGCGGTTAGCTCAGAAAACATCAGTTTAGTACTGAGTAGCCATTGTACTCTTGAAAAACAGCAACCAGGGTACAACTAGCAAGCAAAGGGACCAGAAAGTTATTGTGAATCAATTCAGGACTTGATTCTTGGATCATATCATCTTCTTATGTGCCAAAAATGAAGAAAACAAAATCCATTCTGGTCTAGTCCATTTCCTGATGGTGTCCAGGGGTAGAACTTCTTCTTATGTGCCAAAAATGAAGAAAAAAAAATCCATTCTGGTCTAGTCCATTTCCTGATGGTGTCCAGGGGTAGAACTTGGTTAAAGTAATTCAATCAGAGGAATGGAGAGATTGTGTCTCATTATTGATTAAACACAAACACAAGAGAGATCTCAGCCACCAATAAAGAAGCCAGGGGTGTTGTGTTTCCTTCCCAAAGGCCCAGCTCCTTGTCCCTTGCTCACCCAGCTAATTGTCCAGAGGTTACAGGAAGAGGCCTGGAGTGGCTCTTTCTCCCCCTAGTTAGTGTGTTAGTGTCTGTCTCGTAGGTTCAGCTCTGGGCCTGGGGCAGAGTCTTGCTACAGATACAGCCTCAGAGCCATCTTCAACCCCCATGTGTGGGGAGAAGGGAGGTGGAATTCTCTTAAGATACCCTTATTTTCTATATGACTATTACGCTTTGTAGTCCTTACGAAAAATAACCAAAGTGTATTTTTAAAACACATTTGACTGTTAATTCTAAGTACAATTCCTCTTTGTCAATGAATTCTACTTGGTTGGATTTAAAGAGTAGTTAAAAATGCAAAAGATTCACTGTGTTCGTAAACATTTCCAAACCAGATGAATTTTTTAAACTAAAATGTCACCGCGGCAAATGGAAATATACTTGGAACGTGGAATTGAAATGTACTGTAGCTGAGTTTTAGCAACTCTGGAAGTTGACCAAGGAGAGAACTGGTGAAGCATTTACAGTCTGGGACTGCCATCTAGTGGCCAAATCCTGTCATAACCACCTGGTGGTTTGGGAGTTTGGTGTAGTGTGCATTTCACCAACTTTTTATGAGTTTTACAGCTTCTTAGAAAGAAAAAAAATCAATGGATCAGTTTTATGTGTCCTGGTTCAAGGACAGGTAATGAAGAATAATATAGCAAGTAACTGGGATCCATAAAAATAGTACCCAATGCCTGGCCCTTTGCATTTGTGAGGTATTTTAATGCATTTTAAATTTTAATCAGTGCTAGCTGTTTAAACCTTTATCCTAGCTAAAACAGGAGAGCCTGTTAGCATCATGCTCTAGAAAATAAATCCTGTCTAAATATGCATCACTTTCTCAAAGAATTTTCAGGGGGCCTGTGGGAAATGGGAGTCTGGCACCCAAGTTATATTGGTCTTGCTCGATGTAGTGTCTCTAGCATCATGTACTCTGCATCAAAGAACATACCACCAATATTTGTGCTTGATCATGCAGAGTGTCCAAAACTCAGCACTGACCTCTACTCTGTTTTCCTTTCAAGCCCTCTAGGATATGGGGAAGACCCCCTCAACATACAGCTCTGGGCCAGACTCCCTGGGGATATAGACCAAGCCACAGACCAAAACAGCACCAGGAATCCAATTACAAGCAAATGAGTAATAACTACATTATACAGATGACTACCATAGGAAGGAGAGATGAATAAGGACTGGAATTTTCCAGAAAGATGCAGAGTGTATGGAGGAGTTGGATTTATATAAGAGTGAAGAATCATTACCAGTGAGGATAGCATTCTGAGGAGCAGTGGAAAATGGACCCCAGCAGGACTGGGGGTTCAGGGAGAATGAGGTCACCATTCAGAGTGTGAAAGGGAGAGTTTGGGGAAGCATTTTGATGCTTTGAAGGTTGGTGTTCTGGTCTGCCTCAGAGGCCTCTATAGCTCAACTTCCTGTGGGCAGTTATTGGTCCAGCATCCTCTTACTGTGCCTCTCTCCATCCTTCATTCTTCATTCAGTTAATAGAATGGCCCAGAGGCAGTTCCCAGAATGCAACACTCAGAGTTCACTTCCTGGGGTCATCTGTGATTCTCATACCTCCAGAGATATGTCCAGATTTTTCATTCATACAAGCTGCACAGAAAATCTGCAACACCTTGGGCAGATACTAAAAGACAGAAATAAAGTTGCTGAGCTGAGAAGGGAGTGTTAACTCATCCTGTCCAGATTTCTCACTTTACAGATGCACTGACAGACCAGAGAAAGATAGACACTTACTCAGCATTATATAGAAATAGAAATGGGGCTGGAACGTGGGCCTCCAAATTCTCACCCATTGCTTCCTCTAATTCACTGCCTGTGTCCTGAGAGGTGGGTAAAAGGAAGCAAGTTTCTCTTGTAGTCTGGAATTCCTGCTGTGACTGAGGGATTCTGGCCAAGTCCTTAGCTGAGAGTTCAGTCCAGAAACTGTCTCTGGCAGATGGTAGAAGACAGTTCTAATTGGAGCACCAGGGATGCTGGTTTCAAGAGGTGCATTTATTAAATGCAAGGTCCACTCCCAGCAAGTGGGCATATCTATATTAACACAGGTTTTTCAAATCTGACTCTGAAGTTAGACTGGTCTAGGCTTGAACTTTACCTTCACTCCCTACTAGTTTGATCGCCTCAAGTGGGGTCTCTGATTTCCTCAAATGCCAGTTTCTAGGTTTATAACACAGAAGGAATAATAGTCCCTGCCCCATAAGTTTGTCAAGACATTTCACAGTACTTTCAATTGTGCCTAGTCTGCTGAGCATCAATAAATGTTAAAATATTGTAATTATTATTTCAGTTTCATTGAATGACCTTTATCAAGTTATTGCAAGACCCCAAATTTCAATGTCTCTATTTGTAGTACAGGAGTGAAAGCTCCACCTTGAAGTGCCTGTGATGCTAATTCAGTAAGACCCTGTAGGAAAGATACATAGCATAACACGCAGCACATCGTAGTCCCTTCATCAGTGTCTTAAATGAATGAGCAATCCCCTAAATGATAATTTGCCTTCAGCTCTACATAAGGAAAGCAAGGGTCTGTCTGGCTAAGTGATTCTCTTTCTAATTGGGTTAAGTAAACATAATACTATGAACAGATCTCAGTTCTCCAAGAGTTAAAGAGATCAGTAGCACCCAATAAATAATAAATGCTCTTTTGTACGTCAATAACAAATGCAGTGCTCCAACCACGCAAAACAATCTTTCTGCTGCTGAACATGCCGAACAAATAAAGGCAACAGAATAATCCATAATCACAACCTCAAACCAAGAGATACATCCCAGAGCAGCCTCTATCCACAGATGATATATCGATGGGCTTCTGCAAAGCCCTCAGAGAGCCGTTGCCAGGGCAGAGAGAGTGAAACATAGGAAACTGACTCATGGGAAAGTATCAGCTGTGAACAGGAAAACTAATCTTTCAAAACCCCCAAGCAGAAATTTTTTCCGGCCCTTGTAAATTGCAGTTAGAAAGGGGAGACGCTAGGGTCAAGGATTATGTAGGAACAGTGGACACTCCACTCGTTTCATGGTGTGCATTCTGTTGCTATAATGAAGTATCTGATTCCGGGTGGTTGGTAAAGAGTCAAAGCTTATTTTTCTCATGGTTCTTGAGACGGAGAAGTCCAAATACCCATTGCTGGTATCTGCTCAGGGTCTAGGGATGGTCTTGCTGCAGCACAGCATAGCAGAGAACACCACAGGCCAGTACAGAGCAGATATGCCAACTTGGGTCACCTTTGCTCTCCCTTAAAAGCTACCAATGGTAGGGCACTGCTGAGGCAGGATAGTGAATTCAAGGCCATCCTAGGCTACATAGTAAGACCCTGTCTCACACAAGCAAAAAGCCACTACTAATGCCATCTTGAGAACCTCACCTCATGACCTCATCAAATCCTAGTTATCTCCCAAAGACCCTAACTCCAAATACAATTGATATGCATTTGGGTATTAAAGTTCCTTGGCACCTTCAAGCCCTGCAGGTGTCATCCCTTTGATGGTAGGCAGAGGGGTAGCAGGTACTACAAAAAGCCTTGCACTCTAAGCATGGCTTGCAAAGTATCCACTAAAGATACATTGCTTTTTTCTTGATATTAATTCTAGAAAATGATGGATTTCAGCATCACCTTTTTCTACCTGCATACAGTGTACTTCTCTCATAGTTGATCTGCAATATTTGTCCTTTGAGTCTGGCTTATTTTGCCAGACTCAATTTGGATATCATGATCTCCAATTGTACCCATCTTCCTGTGTGGGATAGGATTTCACGGTGTGTGTGTGTGCGTGCGTGTGTGTGTGTGTGTGTGTGTGTGTGTGTGTATGTGTGTGTGCATGCACGCATGTGTAAAATCTAAGATATTTGTCCTGTGTGTCTAGATTATTTCACTTAATAAAATGACCTCTAGTTTCATCCATTTTCCTGAAAGTGACAGTTTCATTCACCTTCAGGGCTGAATAAAATCTCCATTGTATCTATGTATCACGTTTCCTTTACCATGCATCCATCCATGGGCACACAGGCCCATTCCATAGGCTAGCTATTTTAGTTACTGTCACAATGGATATGGTTGTGCAGGTAGTTGTGTGCTATGCTGACTTTGATTTCTCCAGATGTACGCAGGACGGGAACAGCTGGACCATATGGTAGTAAAGCAATGTTTTGAGGTGCCTCCAGACTGATTTCCATCCTCAATGCACTAATTTGCGTTTCCAAAAGGAGACATATGTCTAAGCCAGCCATTCTAGAGTGTTGACAGGACTCAGAGTTCAACCAGGAGCATCGTCCTGTCATGGCAGCTTATTGATGCATTCTGAAACATTTTTTATATTTTATTTATTTTTATTTTATGTGTATGCATATTGCCTGCATGTGTGTAAATGCATCTATGTCAAGCAATGTTCAAGGAGTTGGAAGAAGGCATCAGATCTCCTGGAACTGGAGTTTCAAATGGTTATTAGCCACCGTGTGGGAGCTGGGAACTAAACCTGGGTTCTCTGCAAAAGCAGTCAGTGCTTTTAACCACTGAGCCATCTCTCAAGCCCTGAAATGTGATTTTTATTTATGGTCTGGAAGACGAAGTGTGTAAGATTTTCTTTTATAGGCGAGCACGCGCTGGGCTCTCGGGGTCCCAGCGCGCACTCCTGGGCAGTGAAAGCTCCTCCGCTACTGAGGCCTACTCAGTCGATCCCGTCCCTATTTCACCCATATACCTTCCTCAGGATGTGAGGTCCACTGGCCACTTGGACCACACGGGAAGCGTACGAGGAACGGCGAAAGCCAGGGTGTCCGTGCCGTGGGCCGATAACGGAGGAATAGCGCCCCCCGGGGAGACTGGATCACAGGATTTAGTGTTACAGCTCAAGACAAGTGACTCAGCTCAGATCTCAGTGATTCAGCTCCAGCTCCAGCTCCAACTTTATTGGGGTAAAACTAGGACTATTTATAGTGTAGAGACAGCAGAAGAAGTCTTAGCTGATAGGTACTTTTAGGATGCCTTATTTACATAGGGCAGTGGGCTTTTATCAGGCTATCAGGCAACGCCTGATTAAAACCTGGTAGCTCCTGTGCCGGAGGGCATGTATTTGTGTCGAGCACTTTAAAAGAAGAGTCAGGGAGGATGCCAGGAAGACACTCTGCTATGAAGGAATCTGCAGCACATGGTTTCCGAGCTCGTGAGCTATCCGGACATGAAGAGACTTCTACTTGCATAACAGAGGACCCCAACATTCTTTAATCAAAATACTTGGAATGAATGCTGTCATCTGTGGAATTTTTTAGAAGACACTAGGCTCCTTAGAATTCAAGTTCACCCTTCTGTCATTAAGAAAAACTGAACTAGAACATTATATTTAATTTCTGCAGCAGGTACCCGTGTAAGGCATTGTATAGAATATATAGATATAGACGGTCAGCATACTTTTCGGTAAAGGGGACGATAGCAAATGTTTCAAGTTTGCACACCAAAGGTAGTTGTCTTAAGTACTTGGTTCTGCCATCGCGGTGTGACAGTATCTGCAGGGGGTTATAAATGAGCAAGCGTTCTGCAGAAAAACTGTCTTTACAAAGCTGGGCAACAGGCCAGATATGGCCCAAAGATCTTAGTTTGCCAATTCTTGGGTTGCGCCATCCCTGGTCATCAATATTTCAGGAATATTAGATTCTTGTACAACACTGTAGAATATTGCCTTCCTTTGTAAGACAGTAAGACAGTATCTAGCATAGAACGGTAGCTTGCTAGGTACAAATAAGTGAGTTGAGTAAATACTGGGGAAATTGAGATTTTTTTCAAAGTAGTCTGTGCTCTATGAAAAACCTGAAATAATGGGACTTGGGAAAGAGAGAAAGCTTACAAGTTTTTCAGAAGTGTTTAGGCTCAGCTGGCAAAAGCACGTTATACAAGCCCGATGACCCATGTTTGATCCTCAAACTCACAGTGGAAGGAGAGAACTGACACTACAAATAGTCCTCCAGTCACACGCACACTGCAATACACAGGCACCAATGTGAATGTGTGTGCACACACAATAATAAACAATTTTTTATTTATTTTTATTTTATGTGTATGTGTGTATTGCCCACATGTAGGTAAGTGCACCTGTGTAGTGCAAAGCCATCAGAGGACAGAAGAGGCTGTAGGATCCCCTGGGACTGGAGTTACAGACAGTTGTTAGCTGCCATATAGGTGCTGGGATTCAAACCCAGGTCTTCTGAAAGAACAACCAGTGTTCTTAACCACTGAGCCATCTCTCTAGCCCCAATAATAAACAATTTTAAAAATAAATTTCCAAATAGTGGAATAATACCAGCCGTCTTGTACTTGCATAATGGCTCTGCACATGTGACAGTGGGCATCTGAAAGGAAGAATGCGTGGAAGAGCAGGGGTAAACAGAAAAGAGGAGGCAGGAGAGTAAACAGAAGAGGAGTTCTACCTTGCCAAAGTCTCAGTTGCGAGGAACTGAACCGCATTTCCAGCTAGCTTGATCTGAGGGGCCCAACGTTCCATGTACAGCTGGTCCACGTATTCTAATGATGTCATCAACAGATGCTTCTCTCAGCCGTGCTTCTCCACCCAGTACTCCTGAAGCCTCTCCCCTTTGGAAGCAAACAGCTTACTGCTAGTACTTCATGGCTTCTGGTCTATCCTGTGCAGCTCCAACAGAAAGGGCCTCCTCCCCTCTGGTCCCTAAACTGCCCCTCTGT
This sequence comes from Nannospalax galili, assembly GCF_000622305.1. NCBI lineage: Eukaryota > Metazoa > Chordata > Mammalia > Rodentia > Spalacidae > Nannospalax > Nannospalax galili. The sequence continues at coordinate 1,511,962 of NW_008332583.1, forward strand.
ACGACCACCAACATTTCTTTAACATGCAGCCCTGATACCAGGTCAACTCGATGCTGCTGTGGGCATCCTGCGCAGCCTTTCTCCCGTTACTCGCATGTTTATTAGGTTCTCTCTATAACCCTCTTATTTTATGACATCTATTAATAGTGCACAATGGTGGGTTTCATTATGACATTTTTGTAAGTGTCTATCATACATTTTGCCCATATTGACACCCCATCTATTACCCTCTTGTCTCTCTGTCACTTCCCTGCCAGCCCGCCTTCTCTTCCCAAATAGTTTCCCTTCTACTTTCATATCACATATGTGTGCATGTGTGTGTACATATAAAAATATATATCAGTTTACAGATATTTAAACCTATATGAAAGAAAACATGATACTTGCCTTTCTGAGTCTGACTTTTTTTTTTTTTTGGTCTTTTTGAGACAGGGTCTCCCTGTAGCCCCAGCTATCCTGGATTCACTATGGAGACCAGGCTGACCTCGAACTCACAGAGATCCACCTGCCTCTGCCTTCTGAGTGCTGGGATTAAAGGTGAGCACCCACCACCACGCCCAGCCCTGAGTCTGACTTTTTAACTTGACGTGATGATCTCCAGTTCCATTCATTTCCTGAAAATGGCAATACCTGTATGTGGTAGTTAGAATGAGAATGTTCTCCATGCACTCCAACTATTTGAACACCTGGTCAGTTGGTGGCATTTGGGGAAGGCCGTGGAACCTTTCAGGAGCTATGCTGAAGGAAGCACCTCACTGGGGGCAGGCTTTGAGAGTTCATAGTCCTCTTTTCTCTTCTCTTCTCTTCTCTTCTTCTCTCTCTCTCTCTCTCTCTCTCTCTCTCTCTCTCTCTCTCTATCTGCTTTCTGCTCCAGCTGCCTCCTGTCATAATGGTGTCATAGCCCCATGGATCCATAAGCCAATAAATTCTCCCTTCTATAAGTTGCCTTAATCATGGTGTTTATCACAGCAACAGAAAAGTACCATGCATTGGCTGTATGTTATGTGCACATATTACCATGTTCTTTATTCGTTCATCACTGGTAGAAACTTAGGCTGATTCCATGTCTTAGCTATTGTGAACAGTGCTGCAGTGATCAAGGATGTGCCAATATCTCTGTAGTATGTTGACTTAGACCCCTTTGGATCTATATACAGGAGTAGCAGTTCTATTTTTAGTCTTTTGAGGATTTCTATACTAATTTCCACAGTGACTGTACAAGTCTACATTCCTACCACTGCTACATAAGGGTCCTTCCTCCCCTCATCCTCAGCTTTGTTGTTTGCTTTCTGATGGAGTGAGATGGGATCTCAGTGTAGATTTGATCTGTATTTCCCCAATGAATATGGATGTTGAGGATTTTTCATGTGGTTGTTGGCTTTATATGGTCCCTCAACTTCTATTCTTTCCCTTCATACATCTGATTTATGTGCCTGGTTCATTTGGGGCATCTCCACCATCCTAAATGGTCTATGAAAGCAGCAACCACATCTGTAATAACTCCAAACACAGGAGGTGCTTGATACATGTTGTCCTAGTTTGTTTCTCCATTGCTGCGACAAAAAACTTTGATCAATACCAACCTGGGGAGGAAAGGGTTTATTCGGCTTACATCTCCCAGGTCACAGTTCATCAGGGAGCCCAAGGTAGGAGCTCAGGGCAGGACCCTGGAGGCAGGAGCTGAAGCACAGGCCATGGAGGAATGCTGCTTACTGGCTTGCTCCCCTGGCCCCTGTTCAGCATGCTTTCTTATGCAGCACAGGCCCACCTGCCCAGAGGTGGCACCACCCACATCACTCAACAATCAAGAAGATGCCCCACAGACATGGCCATAGGCCAGTCCAATGGAGGCAATTCCCAGCTGAGGCTCCCTCAACCCAGGTGTGTCAAGTTGACACTAAAGCTATCCAACACACATGTTTAGTGACCTAAGAAATGAGTACAAAGCTTGACATTTATCCTGAAAGCAAAAGGAAAATACTGGTGGATGCTCAGTGACTCCCCAGCACATTTCCAGTGCCCATCTGGGTTGTCTCCATCCTTACCACCCGTCCTAGTTGTCACACCGTGATGGATTCCCATATCACCACTGCTACATTCATCTTGTCTTCTGAACCGCAGTGCTCATTACCTCTGCCGTTCACTTATTAGTTCCTGTAGGCAACCTTGGGACATCTCTGGAACTATATTAAACTGATAAGTTCCTCTGAACAGTGATCTAATTGTTCATGTAATTACTCAGTATTTCAAATGAAGTGGGAAACTGAGCGCTGGACATCTCCTAGCACCTCCAAAGATTAATGTATGGCTTATGAACAGTGGACCATCAATTCATGTTTATCAAAAATGTAATTGTACCTATGTTCCCAGGGTACCAGGGTTTCATAATATAATAAAATCTAAGATGACTAGTTTTATTTATTTTTTATTTTATGTGTATGAGTGTATTACCTGCATGAATGTAAGTGCACCCCTGTCATGCAATGCCCATAGAAGACAGAAGAGGGAATTGGATCCCCTGGAACTGGAGTTATGGATGGTTGTAGCTGCCATGTGGGTGCTGGGATTTGAACCCAGGTCTTCTGCAAGAGCAGCCAGTGCTCTTCACCACTGAGCCATCTCTCCAGCCCAATAACTAGTTTTATATGTAGGATCTTTTTACAATATTAAAGGGGCATTTAAGTAAAACACTTTTTTCCTCATAAAATGTGTCTAAGCTTATTCAGTTTAATAAAATAATATACAAATGATGTTTTATTATAAGTATCCATGGCATTAGACACTGAAAAATGTCCATTGGCCTATAAAATAACAATCAAACCAAGGACAAGGAGTCAAAAACTAATGTGTGTAATGCCAAACACCACAAAAATGTAGACTTGCAAAGCAGACATGCTGTGATGTCACCCTTTATTACAGATTGATCAAGCCTACATTCTCGGACATGACTTTCCATTGCAATCTAATTACAACATACAAACTGTCCTTCAATACCACCACTCTGGAAGTGCTAAGCTATAGATCAGCCATACATATCTGATCTCCATTGGTGTTTCTCTCTTACTCTCTTATCCACAGACATAGTTTTGTTTTAAGCCACCTTCAATGGAAGAAGAGAAAATGCTTCCACACCCTAATAACACCAATATTTGTGCCTGACATAAGACAGAAGGAAGAGGGAAAAAGTATGTCCAAACATCTCTGAGTTCTCATGTTAGGCACATGTTGAATTTTTAAGAATGCAAATAGTTCACCAAAATATACAAGCAATCACAACGGATGATGAAAATATCATCCCTGCTTTAAGTGATGAAATTAATGACCACAGTTCTATGAATTTTCTTGGATGACTGAGGGAGGAAATAAACTTGATTTTATTGTGCTTGTGATGAGCTGACTGACAGAGTTTAAGCTAGTCAAGATGTAGAGAGAGAGGGCACTTATAGGCAAAGCAAAAGGGCACATAGACTTCCTTAGAGGGTTGGCAGCTGGGGTGTGATGGGAAAGTGGAGAAGGGTGGATTCTACTCTTTTCCATTATAAAAAAGGAGCACATGCCTGGTGATGCACACCTTTAGTCACAGCCCTCAGGAGGCAGAGGCAAGCAGATCTCTGTGAGATTGAGGCCAGCCTGGTCTCCATAAGAGTTCCAGGCCAGCTGGGGCTACAGGGAGACCCTGTCTCAAAAAGACCAAAAAAAAAAAAAAAAAAGTGGTAAAACTCTGGGGCAGAGGTCAGACGGCCATGGCGTTGTCACAACCAAAAGTTGTGAGATGAGTGTAAAGCACTGATAGTCTGAGAATCAACATTTACCTATCATAGCACTTTCCTCTGGCACAAATACCCTTTTCACTTTTTCATCCTGTTTCTCTCTCTCTCTCTCTCTCTCTCTCTCTCTCTCTCTCTCTCCCTCCCCCCCCCAATATATCTTAGTCACAATATCATAAGAAAGAAAATCACATGAAACCAAAGCACTCTCTAATCATTCTGCTGCTTTCCAGAAATGGTGTGAACTGGGCTTTTAAGGCATGCTTCATGAAGCACACTTTGGCCAGTTGAGACATGTGGCAGCCATTATTAAGCACATCTTAATGTCCCAACTTGCAAAATTATATGACCCATGCAAACTCCCTTCACACCATTGCTGACTGAGAGTGACCCTCAGTCAGAGTTCTGCTATCCCACCATCATCTCCTGTGGAGCTGTAGAGCAGGAAAGTCACTCTTGCAGGAACTCCTCCAAGGTGGCCCATTCTCACAGTCACCGTTCCTGTGACTGCTAATAATTTACAACTGAGAGCATCAGTTTTCCCAGTAGACAGTTTTCTATAGAAGACAGGATACCATGTCTTCCATGCAAACCATGACTGCGACCATTCTCCTCCCTCTCATCCATCCTGCAAATTCTTGACAGAATATCCCAGGCTTCATGCTGCTAACAGTTGCTGAGCGCTCTCCATGGTATGTGACACTGTGTCTCATTGATCCTCACAACCTTAAGATGTAGACATTGCTGCATATCCACTTGCAGAGAAAATCAAGGCTTCGATTGAGGGACTTACCCAAGATTACATAGCGAGTTAGCAATTTATATACATGGTTGACACAAGAAACCCAGATGTGTGTGAACAGGAATCCCTGATGTGTCTGATTTCAGAGCTCCTTGGTATTATATAGTAATGATTACGTCATCAAGTCCATGTTGCATCCATATCCACTGTGCACATCTACACAGTGATCTTTCCATCCCTCCCTGCCAAAGGGTCCCTATTCTACTTCAGCAGGGGCCACATGTTTTGCTCACAAGCCACACAACACATAAAAGATCCGGAAACCTAGAGCTGGTGTGGGTAGGGTAGAGGAGCTGTGCTTGTGGAGAGGAAGCTTCATCCTGCCCAGTACATCACCTGCCCGTGAAACCTGGTGGTCAGGTCCTGGGCTCACTTTGCTCAGGAAATTATCATCAATGTGATCAAAAAGCATCAACGATTGGCATACCAGTCTTTATCAGTCTTTCTTAGATCTTTGCTTCTTCATTATGACAATTTCTGTGTGATACTTAAAAACTGCCTTTGTGAAAAGAAACCCAAAGTTCCCCTTTCTTTGGAGAGAAGGAAGTTAAAAGTCCAGGCTCAGGCTGTCCTGTCCTTGGCCCTGTGCTAGCACAACACAGGGTCTCCTGTTCCTTCCCAAGATGCTACAGCCAGCTAATCTGAGTAAAATAAGGAATAAGACTGAACATCAGAAAGACATCTACACCTCTCATTTAGCACATATACCCTTTATTGCAAATTGCTTAATATCTATAATTCTCAGTTTCAGCCTCTGTAAAATGGGCTAACAACCTTCACCATCCCTCCGCAGTACTGTGAAGATTAGAGGTGATGCATAGAAAGTGCTGGAAACAGTGCCTACTCATAGAATGTGTTCAGTGGACAGCAGCCAGCAGGCTGAACTGATGGCCATGGTGGTAAGTGTAGAAAGTAATTAGAGTAGGGGGTTTCACCAAGCCTTGTAGCAGTCAGAGAACAGGATGGAGCTGTGTCACCCTCGTGTTGTAACTTGGAAAGCTCACCCATAAACCGAACAAGGATTTTCAGGAGTTGGGCACAGAGGCAGAATGGGAGCCAAGAGTTTAGGCCCCTCCTCACTGGTGAGTTTGAGGCTGGCTCCCTACCCCATTCTCCTTTTACTTACAGAGGGAACAGAGAAGGAGGTGAGCAGCTTGATTGAGAACTGCCTCAGTGTCCTCACGCAGGACGTCCGCTGACCACCCAGGCTCATGTGTCCCTGCCGTCCTCAGTGTCATGACCCCTTCTGTCTTTGTAGCCAATGCCCTTCTGTATCATCTTCATGTATGTATTTTGTTGACTTGTCTCACCCAAGCAAGACGAGCCTCTTCCTGAGTCCACAGCTCTCACATAAAATAAATACACATAAAATAAATATAATAAATATTTTTTATTGTCTTTTTGAGACAGGGTCTCCTTGTAGACCCAGCTGTCCTGGAACTCACTATGTAGACCAGGCTGGCCTTGAACTCACAAAGATCCACCTGCCTCTGCCTCCCAAGTGCCAGGATTAAAGGCGTGTGCCACCACACCTGGATAAAATATTTTTTAAAAAATAACAAAAGACTACAAACGAGGACTGTTGGAGCTAAATCACCATTCATACCCTCATTCACTGGGAACTCAGAATGGCAAGGGCAGTGGTACAGTCAAGACTCTGGGGTCCACAGCTGTGTCTCTGCTCCCACCTCCATCTGTTTGTCCACACACGGTCCAGGACAGAAGCCACGCACTTGGCTGAGTGAGTCATCTTCCCTATGGGTGAAACAGCTCCATTCAGCAAGGATTCCCTCATTTGGATTACAGTGAGTGGAATCATGGAGCTTAGAAGCCTAGGGGATTCTGGGCTAACTTAGAGAGTCCAGTGAGAGAGGCACAGAGCAGAGGCAGATGCTAACCCTTTGGCAGTGTCATGGAGGTAAGCAGCTAGAGAGAAAAATTTTGGTGGGCTTCTGTGCAGATTACAGAGTCCCTGCAGGTAACACTATGATCATAAGCTCATCATTGTGATAATATCATTTATTAAGCATTGTGTGTGACAGGCTCTGTGACAGATGCTTTGGGTATTGTATTTCATTTGACTCTTTAAGAACTGTAATGATTTTTCAGATGAGAAAACTGAAGCCTGGAGAAGTTCGGATGCTTCTTGTGGTTACATAGCATATAACTGACAAACGGGGAATCCCCAGCTTGTCTTGAGTACTTCCCATATCTTTATAAGATCACTTTGAGAGCTGGGCATAGTAGCGCATAACCATATTCCTAGCATTTAGAAGGTGGAGGCAGGAGGATCAAGTAGTTCAAGGCCTTGGTTACCTAGGGAATTGGAGGTTATCCTGAGCTACATGAGACCCAGAAGAAAGAAAGAAAGAAAGAAAGAAAGAAAGAAAGAAAGAAAGAAAGAAAGAAAGAAAGAAAGGAAGGAAGGAAGGAAGGAAGGAAGGAAGGAAGGAAGGAAGGAAGAAGGAAAGAGAGAGAAAGAAAGAGAGAGGAAGGAAGGAAGGAAGGAAGGAAGGAAAGCACAAAGGAAAGCAGGAGAAGAAGAGAGGGAGGGAGGAAGGGCGGGAGGGAGGGAGGAGGGAATGGTGGTAGCTACAGGAAGGAGGTCAGTTTTCTGTAGCGGTGTGTGTGTATGTGGCTCCTAGTAGTTTGCTCATGCTCTAGTGGATGAATCCCCACCTCTTACATATATGGTCAGCACTGCTTGTAGTCAGTGGGTTATAAATGAAAGAGAAGAGGGAGGAAGAAGAGGAGGAGGAGGAGGGCAACATGAAGCTGGGAGGGGGTCAAGGGGAGAGGATCTAGGATCTGGAGGGGAAAGAGTAGGTGTGGATGTGATAGAAGATAGAAATACATTGCATGCATTATGAAATTGTTAAAGAATAAATTTCTCATAAGGAAAGTCTTCCAGACCTCGGGAACTTGCTTATATGAACCTACAGCAAGGGTGTCAGCATGCACAAGACCCATGCAGATTCAGTCAAACAAAAACCCAGCATAGAACTGGGGAAATGAGCAGCAGGCCCCAAGCTTAGCTGGGGAACTATGGGCTGCTGATTACTGCTAGGTGAGGGAGAGTTGATCTGGAGGTACTCTAGATAGGCAGACTAGACTCTAGCGGACGAACTTGCACTGGGGGACATCTGGGTACACAAACTTGACTCATTATGCCTTAACATATATGACAGAAGGCATGAAATTTGGTAAGCAGGCTATGGGGGTGCAGATGGAGGAGTATAAAGATAATTAAGGTATTTTATATGAAGTGCATAAAAATTCAATTAAAAATAGACATTGAAAAAAATGTCTATAAAATGAAAGAGATGAGGAAAGAGGAAAAATGAATCACCCAGCATCATAACTTTTCTGTCGTACCCTTTCAAAATTTATCATCCATTAAACAAATATGTGTTAAGTATGTCAAATGACAGGCATTGGTCTTGGCACAAACTAGAGCCCCTGCCCTCTATAGAGCTTGGCCACTAATGGGAGGAGACACACAAGACAGACAAATACTAGAGTAAGATCAGTGTTAGATGATGGTGAGTGCTAAGAAGAAAACAGAGCAGAAACAAAACAAGAATGAGTGGTGGGGAGGGTACAACGTCCTTCACACACACACACACACACACACACACACACACACACACATACACACGAGAGAGAGAGACAGAGAGAGAGAGAGAATATGAATCTCCCCCGCACTGCTGTCAAAAGTCAAGTCACTCAAAGAGCAACCCACACACAGGCGACAAGAGCCCGTGGTGACCTGGAAGCCAGATGAGCACTTCTGAGGAACAGGGTGAGCAGACCAGAACCCAAGTGGTAGCGACAAGATCAGAGGCAGTGAGGAGGTGCCTACTCAGGGCCTCATAGGCCCTGCTGGAAGTTCTGTTGGTGATTTAGAGTGAGATGGCAGTTTGAAGAGAGGATCACAGCTGACTTACATTGTCAAGGACCACTCTGGCTTCTGGAGCCCAGGAAGACAGAACGCATGTAGAACAAGAAGGTCATGACAGCCCTTCAGGGGAGGGAGCAGGCTGGAGTGCGTGGAAATGGTGAGAGGTGAGAAGCTGCTGGGCCCACAGAATTGCTGCCCTGTTGGCAATTCAGCAGCGCAAAGGAGACACCAGTGACTCCAAACTGTGGGGTGAGCAAGCCATCAAACCACAGAGCCTACGCTTCCAGCCACAGCCCCTTTAGGTTTCTCTGCAGGTCGCACCAGGCTTTGCTTCCTGTCACTCACTTGTCCAAAATATTGGGCCTAAGTGTGGTGGAAACCTGAAAAAGTAAACCTGAGTGTCTAACAGGGTTGTGGGAATGCAGGGCAGCCAACGCTGATGGCTGATGGCTTCAGATGCATGCGATCACATACCTTGTATTCATTTCTAAACAAGAAGAGGATACGAAGGAAGGAAGTGGGGAGAGGGGTACAAAAAAAAAGAAAGAAAAGAAAAACCAACTAATAAATACTAGAAAGGGCTTTAAAAGGTTTTTACCACCATTATCTACACAGGGGGTTAAGGAGAGCAAGATTTGTTGTTGTCAAATCTGAGAGCGTGAGAAAACTTCCAGGGGAGATTGGCCCTGGTCTGGGCATTTCCCAAGCACTCAGATGAGCCCAGCCTCCCTTCAGTTCTGAGCAACAGGGAGTGCATACCTTGCCAAGTGGAAATTCACAGCAGGAAAAGCTGATCACTTGCTTTTTCTGGGTGAAACGCATAATGATGACATTTCCTGGGTGGAGATGTAGAGTTGGCATTGAGGGACATTAAAGTGAATTCTGGTTCTTATCATTTTGATAAGCCTTTTTTGCATTCATTATTTCAGAGTGAAGCTATATCTGTCATGGACCTACATGCTTTACAAGAGCCTCAGAAGCTCCCTAAAACCTTAGAAGGAAATGTCTTCATGCTAAATTGTAGAATATACCTACAAGATAAAACAAATATTTCATTAAGTTTTTTTTTTTTTCAATTTAATCTGTCAGTCAACTAACAGCCACTCGGTTAAACTTTTAGAAAAGGATTTATCATATTTTTGTGTATATGTGTGGGCCTGCATGTATGTATGTGCACCATGTGTCTGCAGTACACGTGGAGGCCAGGAGAGGCATCAGATCTCCTAGAACTGAAGTCATAGGCAGTTATGAGACATCCAATGTGGATACTGGGAATGGAACCCAGGGCCTAAAAAGAACAGCAACTACCCTTTACCACTGAGCCATCTCTCCAGCTCTCAATTTTTATACAGGTTTTTTTTTTTTTTTTTTTGATAGTCCAGGGAACTTTTTCATATATTTGATACTCTGAACGAGGGACCCAAAGTAAGAGTAACTAGGCACTGATGAGAACTTAAAATGACCTAGGTGGGGGCTGGAGAGATGGCTCAGTGGTTAAGAGCATTGGCTGTTCCTGCAGAGGACCCAGGTTAGATTCTCAGCACCTATGTGGTGGCTAACAACTGTCCACCAGTTCTAGGGGATCCAACACCCTCTTCTGACCTCCACAGGGATTGCATGACATGAGTGAACTTACATACATGCAGACAATACACTCATACACATAAAATAATAAAAAATAATAAATAAAATATTTTTAAATGTCCCCTACGACCAATGCAAGAAGATCAGATCCAATGGATGACATTTACACTCTGTGGGCATGGTATACTCAGGTAGTATTTCTAAAACCCATCACTTTCCAGGAACAGCCGTTTGCCTCCTGACTAAGCCTGTGTCATGTATTTGACTACACAGCAAATTTCCCCATGCTTTAAGATACCTCAGTCCTGACTGAAGGGAACTGGGCAGCTGGCCACATTCACCATTTCCCTTTGATGACCACTCCTAGTAGGTTCATATAAATGTTGAACATAAAAAGTAATCCACAAGCCTGGGGAGAGTTCAACCTGACTCCCACCTGAAATCCTTCAGGATCCCCCTCTGTGGGATGATGGGAACCCAGCCATGAAAGCCGTCAACATGAAAACCCTTCCCAGCACAAACCAATGGCAGTTCCCATAATCGCCTCTGTCAAAGGCAACTGGGAGGTCTCAACTGGGGCAGGATGTTTGGAAGGGAGCCAAAGCTCTGAATGACCATATTTGAACCTCCCAAGTGCTGCCTCTCTGTGCGTCCTCCCTCTCTTGGGCCCCTGCCTGGGCAAAATCATAGATGTTGGGGTCACTCAAGTGCTGCTGAGATTGGCTTTGTGCTTATTGCTTGTTTGTGGGAGTTGGGGGCCTGAGTGCCTTTGATGTGGTTAGGCCCCTATGGGAGTTCTGGAGTCCAGAGATTTGAGAGCTCTTGGCTACCTGCCTTAGCCTAGATGGCATCTGTATAGTTGCTCATTAGGGAGCTGCTACCGTGCTCTGGGCAGCCAGGCCACGGCCCAGTTCTCACACTGAGGATAGACCCTGCCACATTGATGCTGACCAAACAGGGAGGTCATTTTTTTTTGAAGCCAGCAGATTCTTTACATGGGCACTCCTTGAGTGGCTGCCACAGATCTGTATCATAGTGAAGGGACCTAATGGCATGCCTGGGTTCTGTGGAATGTGTTTTTCTCACTGAGGCAGCTACAGAGCATGGCATGGAAACAGGATCCATTAGCTATTTCTATGTAACAAACCACCCCAAACCACAGTCGGTTATTCTCATTCACTTATTTTAAATTGGTTGAAGTTGGTTGATCCAGACCAGGCTCTGCTTCAAGCTGTGGGTCTGGCTGGCCTTGACTCTTCACTGTTAAACCCAGATGGTTCATTTTGGTATAAAGCCTGTGACACCAGCTGCCTGCAGGAAACTTTGCTCATGATGGCAATAGGCACAGGAGGACAAGCCCAACCCTTCAAGTACATTTAAAGGCTGTATTTACATCACATCTGCTAATGCTCCATTGGCCCAAGAATAGCAACATGGAATAATTTCAGGGTCAAGATGCTTAGATATATACTTTGTCAATAAGGTCAAAAGGACAGCCACGTGGAAGAATGACTCTCACAGAACAGCAATCTGATTTACCTCCAACCCATCTCAGAAAGTCCAGTGAAGGAAGGTAAGAAGGATGGGGTGAAAGGAAGGGTCATCACAGAAAACAAGGACAAGTTCTTAGAACTCACTTTTTTGCCTTAGTTGCCAAAAATTCAAAAGGTAAATTCAAGTTCCAACTTTCTTTTGCACAGAGAAAAAACACAAAAGCTCAGACGATTTGGAAAACATTTGCAAGGTCAGCTCATACCTTGGTGTTTTGAGTCACATGCTGGCTCTTGGACTGCCTTACTATGCATCCTTGAGATGTCACTGAATAATTATCACTGCAGTCTTTGTCAGTAGCATTTATGGAAGCTTCATTGAGAATAAACCTGGGAAGCCATTCCTCATCTTAATTCTAACAAGAGAAAGCTTAGAGAGACGGTGTAAGCATCCTTATTTTACAGGTGTTAATGCCTTAAATATGAACTATCCCTGCAGATGCATGTGTTAAATGCTGGTGACTCTGTTTAGATAAGTTCTAGAAACTTTAGGAGATAGGGCTCAAGTATAGGAGAAAAAGGTCTCTGGGTTCATATTCTCCCCTCTTCCTGTTTGTCATGAAGTGAGACCTCCTCTACCATAATGTCCTGCCCAAGTACACAGGACCAAACAAAATTAAACCCTTCTTCCCTTAAGTTGATTATGTCAAGTATTTTGTCACAGTGAAGGGGAATAACTCTTAGGACCGGCTAGGAAAATGGGGACTGCCAGAGAATGATCGACTGAGTAAGAACCCAGGCTGCCAGACTCCAAAACCTGCATTCCTGTGATAGCCTGATAATGCCGACCACCCTTTATCATGAACTTGCATTTATGCTTATGCACATAAGCACTTATGTAATGAGTGTTTTTCTCATTCACCTGAGGGGCCAGCACAGAGGAAGCCAAAGCAGATGGTGTTAATGTGTCCATTTCACAAACATGAAAACTGAGAACTGAGGTTAATACATTTTCCAGAATCATAAATCTGTTTTCTCGTAGCAATAGGATCCTATGATGGCACAATTCTCCCCCGCTGTACCTCATTTGTAAATGAGGGTTGTGACTGAAGGGATTCTCAGGACTCTGTCCCTTCCCACTGCGCTGCCTCACTTTGCCCCTGTTCCCAGTGGGCCTGGGATGCCGAGGGGTCTGAAATGCCCTTGCAAGTCCCTGAGCCCAGGCCTCTTGGAGACTTCAGCCTAACTCACTGCGGACTGGACTTTACATTGTCTTGAGGCTTCTGGATGCTGCAAGGATCCCTAAGGGAATTTCCAGTCCTGAAGACACAGCCTGTTAGCTGTGGAATCTCCAGGTTATTTCTGGGAATCACAGGTTGTAGCCATAATAACCATCTCAGGTTATAAAAGCAATTCTAGGAAAACAGCCAGTGTTAGAAATTCAATAAGGAGGTGGCTAGCTAAGTCACCAAAAGGAGAAGACAAAGGCATACTTTCCCCTTTAGTATCTGCTGTTCAGCGAGCAGGTCATTTTCTATAAGGACTTAGAGTAAATAGGTGACTGCAGGAAGCCAGCTAGTATGGGAGGCAGGCGTTCCTTAGACTGGGAAGGAGGAACCACCATTTCCATGACTCAGACCTAGCATCTTTTCATTTACAATGATGGGGTGTCCTGGACCACACTGTCAGGACTGCCTCAAAGAAGGCAGCTCTGCCATTTGGACCAGAGATGGACTATCCTCTGTGTAATTCAGCTCGTGGCAATTTTCTCCCATGCTAACCAGTTCCTATGCTCCAACTTTGGGACATTTGGGTTTTCCTGTTGATCACCTATGTTCTGTTTTTTGTTGTTGTTGTTGTTGTTGTTGTTTCTTATGAGTCAACTTCAGCAAGCAATGCCTTCCAGTTCTCTCAGCTGGCGACAGTTTCAAAATAGCTAGGCTCTGCAGGACTTCCGGTTTCCAGTCTAACGTATCGGGAGCTTGGGAGTCATTCTCAGCTTCCTAAGAGAGAATGCTGAACAGAGTAAAAGTCAGCATGTTGCATCCAGCACAGAACTCAGACCACAGGGCCAGTCGCTGATTCAGAACGAGAGATAAAGACAGGGCCACTTTGGAGAATCACAGTGGTTTGGAGCCTGAGCTTGGGAACAGAAACTGTTGGTGCTGGAGATGGGCTGGGTTCTTTGTCCTCAGTGTATTAGCCAAAATGCGCCTCTTAGGTATACTAAGAAAATAAAAGGAGAGAGATGAGAGAGAGAGAGAGAGAGAGAGAGAGAGAGAGAGAGAGAGAACAGGAGCTGGAGTTATGACTCAGCAACACTGGCTGCTCTTGTAGAGGACTGGGTTCAGTTCCCAGCACCCACATGGTGGCTAGCAATCATCTTTAACTACAGTTCCAGGGGATCTGATGCCTTCTTCAGGCCTCCTCAGGTATTGCACATGTGGTGTACTTACATACATGCAGGCAAAATATACATACACATAAAATAAAAATTTTTAAATAAATAAATTTAAAGAGAGAGCAAACATGAGAGCTAGAATCAGATAGGGTAAGGAAGCTGGCATTGTAAGACCAGGAATCCGTATCTATGATCTGTATGCTAAGAATTCAAAAGTCCCCGAAGTTCAGTATTAGGATGCTTTGACTCAGTTTTCAATTTTACAGAGGTGCGTGAAATATGCATTCAGAAACTACACTTCAAGTTGGGGAAGTTTACCAAGGCCTGGGCTACCGATATGTTGTATAAGCCTTTGTTGTGACACCAGGAAAGAGCTGTGAGCTTTGTAACCCAGGCAGTTACTTGACCATGAGAGGAAACCACCAGGATGCTACAGTATTGTCTTTAAGCTGAGATATTCATTAGTTGAGACGTAGTCATTTCATCCTAGATTAGTTTCAACTTCCAGTGGGTTTATTGGGATATAACCCCATCATAAAGTAAAACTGCTGTGATAGGAAACTGTTGATAATATGCAAGATGTGTGTCATAGGAGGAGAGAGATGGAAACTCTAAGAATGATCTGAAAGAAAATGCTAGAAAATAAATACACAGGCACCTGTTTTTGAACAACAACAACAAAAGATTAGTGTTCCTCCTGCTGTAAGTTAAACAAATAGACTCTGCCAGTGCCTTGATGAAGCCATATCAATAGTGAAATCTCCAATATAGGCAGTGTTGTGTATATGATCCCTTCCACCCCTGATTCAGTGTGTGCTTGTTCAGTGATCTCTGCTCTGGCCCTGAAATTACCATTGGAAAACCGCAGTGAGAAGGACAGGCTTGTTCCCTGCCCACAGGAAGTTTATCGAATAGAATTTTCATAGCCCATCAACCATGCCATTAGGTTTCACCCTGTACTTGATTCACAACCACATATTTACAGGAGTACGGAGGAATTCACAGCCAGTGACTTCCTTCCCACCACTGATGCCTGTGAATCCGCCCCGGTGCCAAGCACTGTGCTGAGTGCTGGGGATACTGAAATGAAGTAACAGACCCCTGCCCTTGCCACTTTACATTCCAGCCACAGAGACAGACAAAAACAAGTAGAGAAATAAATCCTGCAGGTGAGTGTGACTTCCTCGGGTTTTGCCTGGCGAGCCTCCTCTTTCCCTTCCTGTTCTCTTCCCCATAGCAGTGAGCAGATTTGCACTATTTGTAGGAGTTCTGAAGGTTGAAATGGGAATGTCTGGGCGGCTGACGGCCCCTTTAACTAAGCCAGGGGAGAGGAGTAGAGGTTCAAACTGGAATTTGGATATGGAGGATTTCAGATTCCTGGAGAGGAGACATTGCAAAGGAAAAAAACGCCGAGGAGGCGAGCAGAAGCCTTCATCTTCATCCTCCCAGACAACCCAATTTCTACACAGTGGATGCTCATTTATGTAGATAAGAGGGAGCTTAGCTTTTCTAGTACTCTGAAGGCCGAGAATCACATCCTATCAATTAGCGTGCATAAGACACACAGTGGTGGCACGATTGATTCTCTTGGAGTAAGATATCATGCAGTCGGCTGAAAGGCAGGTCAAAAGATTTTAATGCAGTTGCCTCCAGGCAATTATTAACGCTCCCTCTTAGCAACAAGACCACGTGCTTTCATCCCTCAAAATGGCACTTCTCTTGTTAAAGCCCACCATTAATTTTATGAACTGCACTGATTTAACACCCAGCTCACATGAGCCATATACCTTGAATAAATGCAAATCCAGTCTCTGTGGCATGAATTACGGCCTTATGCTAAGCATCACTATGGCAACTAATGATATCACCCCACCCCCAGCACCAACCTGCACAAACTCTAGTTCCTGACCTGGATGTGTTCTTGGCTTGCATATACATTCGTAAATGTAAATGCGAATGTAAACCTGTTGTCAGAGGTTTGTGGTGGATGTTTGTGTCATTTGGGGAGGTGTATTCCCTTTGTGGCAAGTGTTGGGTGTTCTTTGTTGTTGTTGTTCGTGGGGGGGGGAATTCTAATGAAAATTACTGTGTATTTGATTAGCAACATTTGTTGAAAACATATGGTCCAAAGAGGCTTCAGCAAATAAGAGGCTTTAAATAGTAAACAGAGATGTGGCTGCGATGGAGCAGATGCTCTCTGCAAGCACTCAGTATGAGGTTGCTTTACCGTGGAGCTCTCTCCACCCTTCACTTCTTTTCTCCCGAGATCAAAGTGTCCATTTTCAAAGCAATGGAACCGTGCAGTACGTTTGCAGAAATAATGTGGTGTGACTTTAAAAGTCACCTCTGCCCCCCAGCATATGAATTATCTGCTACTCATGCTTATTATTGAATATTAGTAATAATATAGTGTGACCGAATGAGTCAGCCAGCTCAAGTAGATCTCGGAGCAGCATTTGGGCACCATGTGTCTGAAATGCTCTAATACCCGAGCCCTGATTTTCCAATGCACCAAGAGTGCTAGAAAGAGTTCCATGAGAAATGTAGTCCATGGATGGTCGTGGACTGAGCTGCCCTAGGAGTGTGCATTTAGAGCTGATCTTTGTGACACGCTCAGGTGAGCAGACTCGTACCTTGCAAATGATAATAAACATGCTTCCATTAGGCCGAGCAGGAGCTTCTACTCTTTATAACAGGGCTTGGCTTTTCTGTAAAGGACCCAAAGGACATATTTCAGACTCATTTTCCATGTGATCTGTGTCTGCAGCTACTTAACTCTGCCACTGCAGTGCAAAGGCAGCCTCAGACAATGCATAGTGAATAAACATAGTCATAGGCTTTTAAAACTTTATTGTTAGTCAACAAGATTTGAATCTTACATAACACCTGTCATCATAAAATATTAATCTTATTTATTTTCAACCATTTACAAATGTAAACACCAGGACTAGGGAGATGGCCCAATGGGTAAGAACACTTGCTGGGAAAGTATTAGGCCCTGAGTTTGCATCTCCGACGCTCATGTAAAAAGCTGAGCATGGCTGCATGTGCCTGTGACCCCTGTGCCATGGGGAGAGGAATGGAGACAGGAGGATTGCTGGGACTCACTGGCCAGCCAACCTATCAGGAAAACACCCCAGCAGGTTCAGTGAGAGGCAATAAAGCAGAATCTGACAGCAGGACACCCAGCGTACTCCTCTGGACTTGGCACATGCACACACAGGCTATGTGCATACACACCACATGCACATACATCTCACACATACAACACATAAGTCTTACAAATATATACACCATTCTTGGCTCATGAGCTATGCATAAGCAGTAGACAGCTAGAAATGGCCCACAGGCCACAGCTTAGCAACCCCTGAGCTGTATTCCTAAAATGAAGACCTCGTGCATTCTGTGTGCCCAGTGTTGAGTAACAACCTGTGCGTGCAATAGCTCATCTCCTAGAAATCCTTCCACCAAACCCCTACAGACCTCTCCCCCATCAAAACAGGTTCCTATCCGCTCTCGTGTCAAATCTCTATATGAATCCACATTCCTCTCTTGTTCCCCGCCTCCCTACCTTTTAGAGCTTGCCGCTCTTCTCCCTCCACTTTCATCACACACACACACCCCCACACACACACTCTGCAGATGAGAGAAAACGTGATATATGTCTATCTGAGCTTGGGTTATGTAACATGGTAACCTCAGTTCTATCCTTTTTCCTGCAAATGACATAATTTTGTTTTCATTATGGCTGAATGGCACTCCATTGTGTATATATAACACATCTTCTTTACTGTGTGAACAGGCCTCTAGGTTGTTTCCACATCTTGGCCGCTGTAAACGATGCAGAAATAAACATGGATGTGCATGTATCTCTGTGGTATGTTGTCTTTTACATATGGAGGAGTGGTGTGGCTGGATCAAGGTCTAGTTCAGAAGGTGCTACACTGTTTTCTATAGAGACTGCACTAATTTACATTCCAAACATTTACATTTCCCCCACATCCTCACCACCATTTGTGTTTTTTGTTGACTATGGTAAGATGAAGTTTCAGTGTAGCTTTTATTTGCATTTCTAGGATCAGTACAACTCCTATCCCTGATTTTTAGACAGGAAGCTGTGTCTCACTTAAGTGTTAATCACTTTTGCATATAGCTCGCCCCAAGGACAACATACCACACACAGGACATATCTTACTGACCTCAGATCCCTCATAGCACCTAATGCAGTCATGATCTCACAGTAGATACTTAGAAAGTACTTCCTTGATGCAGGGCTAATTAGAGTAGCGTCCCTGAGCTATGGAAGTTATTCCTTGAATTAGTTACTTTTCTATTGCTGTGACAAAACACCATGACCAAGGCATTTTCCAGAACAAAGAGTTTATTTGGCTTATGGTTCCAGAGGACTGAGTCCATCATGGTGGGGAGGCATGGTGGCAGAGGTAACGGGAGGGGCAGAAAGCTAAGCACTCACCTCTTCAAGCACACAGGAAGCAGAGCAAGAAAACTGGAAGTGAGGCAAAGCTAGGAACTCTCAAAGCCCACCCCCGGGCCCTGTCTCCTCCAGCTAGTCCATACTTCCTGCAGGTTCCATGGCTCTCCTGAAACAGCACCACCAACTGACCCAGTGTTCACACACTTGAGTCCTTGGGGAATACTTACTCAAACCATCCTACACCTTTATCCAGCACCGTACAGTGCTTGTAGGATAAACAGCTAACTATCCTTCTAGTTGGTCCCTACCGATTTACAAAAGGACTTACTTCAGGCAGGCACGGACATGCCACAGCACATGTCTTCACGTAGGTACCACTGTGGGTGATGATATTTCTGGTGCAGGCTGTGGATGAAAAGACCAAAAGTCATAACGATCATGTATTTACAATCAGCACGGCAGCCACTGGCAGCCACGTTGCTCCTAGCCCTGCTTTCTGAGTCAACCATTGTTTGACCTTCAAGGATCCATGCCTGACTCCCCTGAGAGTC
The DNA here is from genome assembly GCF_000622305.1 of Nannospalax galili. NCBI lineage: Eukaryota > Metazoa > Chordata > Mammalia > Rodentia > Spalacidae > Nannospalax > Nannospalax galili. The sequence goes on from NW_008332583.1 coordinate 1,530,893, forward strand.
ATCGTATGCTGTGTCTCTGCATGCTGCTAGATGCCAACAAGCATTTCAGAGTCAGTGTGCTCCCCCCAAAACTCCTGCTGTCGAAGATGAAGGCCCCAGGTAAAGGAGGCTGTCACACCCTGGGCTGTCTCCTGTCTCACCTCTATACAGTCCCCCAAACCCTTGACAAGGTTATTCTGAACCTGTCACTCCTTCCTATTTATTAAGCAAGGATTTACTGTGTGCCAACTTCTGTTCTTGGTGTGGGAAATGGATTTATTTTTTAAAAAGTTTCTTGCCCCAAATTATTCAAAGTCTGGAGAGGAAAATAATTATACACAGAGATAATTGTCAGACCATATGATAATACTATGTTAAGAGTGACTGAGAGATAGAGACCTCTGGTTCAATACTGAGGTTTTGAGGTTAGAAACTTGGAATTTGAAGCCCCTCTCTGTGATGCCCTGAGATCCTGGCCCAACTTCCACCATTTATAAAATAAGGATGAAGCAGAATGTTCTTCATAGAGCTATCAGAAGGAGTAAATGAGGTTATCCACAAAAGCACTAAGCTGAGGGGCTCAGCAGAACGTAAGCCCTCAATAATTGGTGGCTATATTTAGCATTTTTGTAAGCTAGCTATACAGGGTGAATCCCATGTCATTTCTGATAGAATGTCAGAGGAAGGACAGCTAACCCATTGAATTGTGTCTACCTTGTGTCCAGAGAGAAGATAGTCAATCACCCTTCCCAGCCTCTGCCTGCACTAAATAATATCAACCTTTGGTCTCCCCAAATCTAAATGCAATTGTATTTCAGTTCTGGGAAGCTTTATAAAAGGAGTATCCTTCAAAACAGTCAGGGTCAATTGCACAGCAAGAGAGAAGAAAGGGCAGAGAAAGACACAACGAAGAAATAGATTCATTTATTGATGTGCAGCCCACTGAAACACCAAGGTTTGTGATGCTTCGACTGGCTGATTTGTGCATGTCAAATGCAGCAGTGTAAGAAGTACATTGGAAGTAAATCCAGAGTTAGAACTCAAGGTGTCCCAAAGGCCCAGCAAGATCAACACAGAACTTCCCCTTTGAATTACAGAGATAAGTTATTCACTTCAGTCACGTAGGAGGGTATGTAGAGGGAGGGGAGGGGAGGGGAAGGGAGGGGAAGGGAGGGGAGAGGAAGGAAGAGAAAAGAGGAAAGGGAAAGATAAAGGAAGGGAGAAGGGAAAGGGCCATATGGAGTCAGACTGCCATATACTTCCTGTGTGCAGCCTAGGCTATATGACAGAATCCCTGAGTCTCAGTTTCCTCATCTGTAGCTATGGGGTTGATAACTGCAGGTATTTTACAGAATAGGTAGGAGGCTTTTAGCAGTCCATTGCCTTAAACACTCGGCTACCTCATCATCTAGGGGAAGCTATTAAAAGACAATGCATGGGACTGGAGAAATGGCTCAGCAGTTAAGAGCACTGGCTGCTCTTGCAGAGGACCTGGGTTCAGCTTCCAGCACCCACAAGGTGGCTATATCCATAACTCTAGTTCCAGGGGATCTGATGCCTTCTTCTGGCCTCCATGGACATTGAACAAACAATGTGCACTTACATACATGCAGCCAAACACATACACATAAAACAAATAAAAAATTTAAAGATAATATGCAAATATGACTATGCAATACTTTTGAAATGGATACTTGTGCCTAGCATATAGCAATCTAGATTAAAATGACCAATTTTTATTATATAAAAAAGCCAGTTTTCTGCAGAGCTAGAAAAAGGCAAAGAGTAGACATTTTTGTGACTTTTTAATTTTTCTCCAAAGGATAGGGATGTAGGAAAGAGTGTTAATAATTAAACTTTCTGATAGAAAGGAGCCAGAGTAGCGTTCACTGAATGTAGTTATTAGCACAGAGCAAAATTTTCCTGCCACCGTACCTGAGCAGCCCAAACCCACTACTTGGGCATCCTGGAGTTTGGCTCACCAGCCAGAGGGGAGAGTCATTCAGTGACAGGTTGACAGGCTGAGACAGGCATGCACAAGCCTCAGGCTCAGGAAGGGTCCAGGTCTGCTTGGATGCTCTCCTGTGCCCATCTTGAAGATTTTAGTGAGTTTACCTGTGTTTGGAAGTGAAATTCGCCAAAACAATGGCATTTGTGTTTCAGCAGAGCAAGAACTGAAAAGAAAGCTTTACATTTTCACACCTTTTAAAAGGTTTTATTTTTATTGATGTGTATCTGTCATGTGTGTGCATGTGCCTATGGAGGCCAGAAGAGGGCACTGGATCTCACGGAGCTGGAGCTACAAGCTGTGTGTATTGTCCCATGTGGGTGTTGGGAACTGAACTCAGGTCCTCTGGAAGAGCAGTATGTGCTCTTAACCCCTCAGCCATCTCTTGGCCCCTGTTTTCACACCTTTAATGATACTGCTTTCCTGATTTTTTTTAAATAAGAAGACTGGTGTTTTTAAAAATATTTTATTAATTACTTTTATTTTCTGTGTATGACTGCATTGCCTGCATGTGTGTACCTGAACCCATGTAGTGCAATGCCTGGGGAGGTCAGAAGAGGGCATTGAATCCCCTGGAACTGGAGTAACAGATGGTTATTAGCCTTCACTGGGTGCTGGGAATCAAACCTGGATCCTCTGGAAGAGCAGCCAGTGCTCTTAACCACTGAGCCATCTCTCCAGTCCTGAAGCCTGGCATGTTTCATTTTTATACCTTGAAGATCAGGTAGCTGGTTTTTATTAGATTATAACTTCATGTTTTGCTTGCTCTCTGGGACCAGGTTACTATTTTTGAAGTCTGATAGATAAATTGGGATGCAGTAGTGACCTAACAACTTGAGGCGAGCCAAAACTCGTGAAGAAGCACATTTGTGGTCCAACTTCAGGGCTTACCAGCATCACCTCTAGAGGCTTGAACCCCATCCAGCACCCAGCTGCCAGGTCTCAGAAGCACTGTGCTATTTCACCTTCAGTCATTTTTAGAGCAGAGCATCCTTGAGTGGCAGCAGACTTCTAGGTAAACTGAGTTTCTGCTAGGCAGCCCAGAAAATTCCTGTAAGCAAGGGTAAGGACAAGGGTAAGGTATGTGCATCAGTGTAGGTGCCACAGGCTTGTAATCCTAGCTACTGAGAAGACTGAAGCAGGAGGATCATGAGTAAGTTCAAGGCCGACCTAGGTTAAAGGCCAGCCTGGGCTGCCAAATGAATTCATTGTCACGCAGGGAAAATTTATGAGACCCTATCTCAGAATATAAAGGAGGACTTGTGATATAGCTTAATGGTAGAGTACTTGCTTAGCATGTGTGAGCCCTGGGGTCAATCTACAATCATGGAGGAAGAGGAGGAGGTCGAGGAAGAGGAAGTGAAGGAGGAGGAAGAAGATGATGAGGGCTAACGATGTCTGCTGTGGTACAGGACTTAGGTCCTCCTTGTAATATCTTGTAATCGTCTCATTCTAGAATTCTTTTAGTTTCCAGTAGGAATTTTTCTCATTCTATGACCAAGTAGGATCAATGATAAAAGATTAGATTAGTAGTCACCTTTTTCCAATGCTGATCCTTGGTAACACTTATTACTGGTATTTATTATAAGAAACATCAAGTGAAGGGACTTAGGATCCTATGATGGAATAGGCAAGACCTTGAGCTTCACCTTAGTTTTCTTGTCTGTTGAATGTTAACTGTGATGACTATTTTCCTAGGTACTTAGTGGAGTTGAGTGGCCATGTTTCTCTTGCACTGGGTGCTGGATAAGTATTTGTTGGTGGATGACACAACTATTGCTATTACTGTTACTGCAACACATTTTCCTACTTTGGAAATAGAAAACAGCCAAGATTTATTGAGTTATCCTCAAGCCCCAAGCCTGAAGCTGTTTATTTACTCTACAATTCTCTGTGAAGTGAACTTATTTTGCATTTGAAGGACTTAGGGTCCTGGAATGTTAATGAATTTTGATGTGACTAAGCCAGGATTTGAGCTGTAATGTTCTGGTTCAAAATCCTGTATGGCACCTCTGCTAGGATAGATTTTTCTCATTTTAGGGCTTTGTGAAGGTGCTGATGACCACAGCTGGAAGTTTCTGGTTGTACACATAAGGTTTTCTGCTGTATTTGAAACCCATTTCAAAGACCCGCTCTGTTCCTTCTCCTGTTAGTGTTGTGACTTCATGACTTAGATCCCCTGGGTCTTAGTCCCTCCTCTCCACTGTTCTGGTGTCCTCTTGCCTACTCCTCCTAGGTTCCCTGCACCTTTTAGTTTGGTTCATGGAACGTACTTCATGAAGCACAACATTAAGACTAAAAGTCAGGTTTCCACAATCTTTTGAAAGAAGAAATGAAAGCAGCAAAAAAGCACAGGTAAAATGCCAAGCCCGCTAGCTGTCAGGAAACCCCCATGAGAACAGTAATGACAAAATGGGCCAGAGAATGGGCACAGAAAGATGCCCAGGACAAACAAGGAATGATGCCCTTTGTTTTACATTCAATCCCAGAAGCAGGGCAGAGTTACTGTCATTGTATAGAGTATTTGAGAAGTAGGTATCTCAAACCTCAAATGTGTTCACTACTACCTACATTTCCTTCAACACTGTAAGAGCTCAAGATGTTTGCTGATGATTGAAGAGTTACTTCCCAGTAGGTCTCTATCCCAAGAATTAATCAGAGGTAATTTAAAGGAAACCACATGTCCAACTCAATTTCAATGATAAGAATAATGGTTATTTGAATTATAATGTATAATGTATAATACTATAGTTATGACAGATTTTAACATGTTATAGTATGGAAGTTGGTCATATAAGGTGAGTCTGAAAGTCTAGCTATACAGTTTCCTGGTCCTGTAAAAGAACATATTAGGTATTGTTTATTCAGCAAATATTTATTCCATGCCTTCCACATGTGAAACACTGTACTAAGTCCTATGGGTGCAATATAAACAGACATGCAGAATTTCTGTGCTCAGAGAGCTGAAAGGATATTAGAGAATTCTAGAGGTAAGCAATTATGAATAAGTCAGCAATCACAAATCCACAGATGTTGGGGTCCAAGAGCTGAAGAGTTTAGACTGTGAGATCCAGATCCAAGGACAAGCCTTTTTGGAAGGTGACATTTGCAGTCATCCCCAAAGAGGCAGTTGGATACAAAGTGCGTACAGAGAAATATAGCCAAATGAGGGAACTGAGCATGTGGCGTGCAGGCCAGAGGTGACAGACTCAGGAGACCTGTGAAAGGAGCAGGTGAGTGTAAAGCCACAAGGAAGAGTCCAGGCTGCACCTCAGCATGATGCCCGAGGTGCCATGGAAGGCGATGGCAGGCTCAGTGCACCAGGTGGCACATGCACAATGTCATCCATTGTGAGGATGCATAGACAAACAGCACATCTGAGGGCCTCACTGGGGGATCATGTGAGCCAAGCCCTGCGCCCCACCCTCATGCTGGGTACACTTGACTCTCTTCTGGGGCTATCTGAAACTCGGATACCCACAAACCATGAGCAGTGAAGTGCACCCCTCCATTCTCATCCTTCGACCTTTCCTGTCCTTCTTTGAGTTTGAATGTGAAATTCCATTCAGCCCTTCTGTCTACTCCTCTTGAGAGCCAGTGCAAAGAAAATTGATTCTCCCTCTCCCAGCAGCTACTAGTTCCTCAGTTAGGGCTGGGCCCCTACCCACCTCCACTTCTGTCTGGCTTGAGCTTACACTGGTTAGGTTGACCAGGCTCCAGTGAATGGTCCCATATGGAACAGCATTTGGGGACACAGGTTTGATTTGGTGTGTGCGTATGTGTGTGTATATAAAACAAAGTATATGAAATCAGGCAGGAGGTATTGGGGGTGCAGATAGGGGAGGGGATATAAATATGGTTGAAACATTGTATGAAAATCACAAAAATTTAATAAAAAATGAAAAATAGAGTTGGTTCAAGCAGAGCTCCCTATCTTCGCGTCATTGGTGCTAAAGCTGCTCTGTAAAGTCAGATGTTGGCCTCATCTTACAATCTAGGACCAGAGTATTCAAGAAGCAGGGATTCCAGGGACAGAATGAAATGTTTCTGACTGCCCAGCAGTTGTTTATAGATAAAGCAACAGTACTGGGACACCCTCACGAACTCCAAGTGGCTCCTTGCAAGGAAGACCCTTGGCAACTTCATGAGCATCTGCCTTGTATTTGCCTAACAAGTTAATTAACACTTTCTGTCACTCTGGCAGCGTTGAAGGGACTGGGAGGGGATGTGACAGTCTTGGTGCCTTGGGTTAACCCCGCATTTGCTCTTCTTGGGGAGACAGAGAGTCTACCATTGCCATGGGTGGAATGTCTACACCGACCTCTCTCATTCTCTCCGCAGTTGGGGCACCCAAGGTGACTTCTCCACGACCCATGCGCTGCCTGCTGTGAAGGTAAAGCTGTTCACAGAGAGCACAGGTGTCCTGGCCTTGGAAGACAAGGAGCTTGGGCGGGTGAGTGCTCCCTATTGCAAGGGGCATTTGACAGAACTCCAGAGAGTGGGTGTTCATGGTGCTTCTCCATACCCCAGGTCACTAGAAAGCAGCACTCCTAAGTGCTGAGAGGCTTGGGTTTGGGATTTTTATCATTATTTATTTATATTTTTATGTGTATAAGTGTCTTGCTTTCATGTAAGTGCACCCATGTGTGCATTGTCCACTAAGGCCAGAAGAGGGCATCAGGCCCCCTGGAACTGGAGTTGTAGATGGTTGTTAGCCATCATGGGTAACATCAAACCCAAGTCTTCTGCAAGAGCAGCCAGTGCTCTTAACCACTGAGGCATCTCTCCAGCGTCCTTGGCTGTGCTCTGTATTATCTGTGAGACCTTGGGCAAGTCTCTCAACCTGTCTAAGCCTCAAAGTCTCCCTGAAAACTTGGACTAACAAGAGTGTGCTTCTGAGGACAAGCTGGGGAGTCGCCACACCATTGAACTAAAACACTGTAGCAAAGATTTGTAATGCCCTTGATTATCTTCAAATTAAATTCTTTGATAATTTAACTATCTGGCCTTCTAATAGTGTTAAAGTCAGCATAGTAGGCTAAAAGAGAAAGAAAAAGAAATTAATCATTATAAAAAAGGAATTTGGAATATAAATACTTGAAGATCTTAGAAGAGGTTCGTGCGAAGAGCACCATGGAGGTGACAGGTTTAAGATCCGCTACAGAGGTGCTCTGGGTTGAAGACCCACAAGTCTGAGTGTCAGTGAGCCAACTGGCTAAACCATTCAGCAACTTGAAGCAGTTTGTTTGATGCCCTGGAAACATGCCCCAAATACTTTGATCTGAAAATAATGCAGTTAGAATGCAGACTGAGTCGACTGTGAGGAGTTTGTTTGTTTGTTTGTGTTTTGCCTCTATTAATGTCAGGTGGGAATAATCACGCCTTGTCCAGGAAAACTCTCTCCATGGGAGACTGAACATCTGAGCCCCACTCATTCAGTTCCAGCAGTGAACTGAGCCAGGAATGTCATCAACTGAAATATCCTCAAAGTACCTGAACTACCCTCCGCATGAGGGTAGCCACAAGCCCCTGAGAGCTGCTGAGCTAATAGGCACCTTGTATCTCAGTTTGTGGCTCTGCCCCAAGCACTAAGAAGAGTCTTCAGACCTTCGACTTGTCGCTTGCTTGACTAGCTCCTGTGATTCCCTGCTGCTCATAATGCAGTCTGCAGTCTGCGTTTTCTCGCAGGGTCTACACTAGTGTGTTACAGGTCCCACCACCTCTTCAGCCACGTTTGCTGTCACAGCCCCTTCACCTAGCCAGTTCTAGCTGTTGACTGAATTGCAGTGACTGGGATCAACCAGACACCCTTCCTCCTGGCTGCTGGGGTCATCTCCACACCTCCCTACTCTTTCATAAATGCCACTCCCTAGAGCACCATCTCCTGGCTGCTCATCCTCTTCCACACTAGTCAGCCCTGTGTTCATGTCCGGCACCAAACTTACCATAAGACGGACAGATCCATCATGGCTGCCGTCTCCCCACTGGGCTGCATGGTGATAAAGCCATCAATTCTTTTTCACCATCCCATACCTGCAGCACAGCATATAGATGTCCAGTGACTTTTTTATTTACTAATTGATATTACTCAGCAAGGGTTATCACAACAAAATACCACAGTTCTGAAATCTATAAAGTTCAAAATCAAGAGTCAGAAGTTTCCATTCTAGTGTGAGCTCCTTCCTACACTATAGACAGACACTTTCTCCTGTGTCCCCATATAGTGAGAGGTGAGGCATGCCATCCAGTTCTCAAAAGGCCTGTCAGATGAGGGCCCATCCTCATGATCTTAACATCGATCACCTCTTAAGGCACCATCTCCAGATACAGTGACCTGAGGGGTTATGTGGTTTCTGAGCATGAACTTTGGGGAGGTACAGTTTAGTCCACAGGACTGTTGGTTGGTTTCAGTTTATCCTGGTTGAATGCAGAATCCTTTGTGAAGACCATGTGACCATAGTCGAGCCACTAGCTCCTCTGAGCATCTGCTGTACAGAAAATTATGAATGGCCATCCAAGCCACGCACAGCACACCAGCAAGCCCTCACTTCCCATCCCTGTCTCTTCCCTTTACCTTTTCCTCCATTTCTCCAATCTGTGTTTCATCTGTAGAACTGTCCCGGACTTACATTGCTGGGACAGGGACCACAGATGGAGGTAAAACAGAAATTATATAAGGCCTGATGGCATTCACCAGTAATCCCAGCACTAGGAAGATGGAGGCAGAAGGATTGCAAGTCCTATGCTTGCCTGGGCTACATAGCAAGGCCCCATCTCAAAGAAATTAAGTCGTGAATAAGACCCATGGTAAAACCCCACAGAAGGGACCATGGAAGGAACAGGCTTGGCTGTGTTTCTTGAGAAATGACAGGTGTTCAGGTCTGTCCCTTAAAGAAGAAAGGCAGGCAGAGCGCAAGAGTAGCTGGCCCTGCATTCCTTTCCCATGAAGGAGGAAGTCAGTGACTATGAATAGTCTCAAAGACCCATCATGGCAGTGTCAGAAGAGAGGGCAGAGCTGATGTTCGCCAAGTTACCCACCGGGGTCCCCATATAGGCTTCACACAACCAGTGTCCCCAGGAAATCATATGCTAATGAAAAGGCAGAGGGTAGGGGGGATAAAGGTACTTGGGGGGCGGGGTTGGCTGCTCAAAAGCACTTACTACCTTCTCGAAGGTAAAAATCCTGCCTGGAACCATTCTGTCCCAGAGGGACCAGTGACTTCCACACACTGCCTTGTCAGGGCACTGTCCCAAGGGAATCTCACGGGTGTCCCACTGAGGCAGGCACTGTGCTGTCATTCATAGAGAACACTGAGGCCCAGAGGGAAGAAGTAACTTGCCAGGAATTCTGGCTGCTTGCTGATCATCCTCACACCACACTGCCCCTGTGCAGAAATGAAGCCCAGGCTTGGCTGAGGTGGTAGAGACCATAAGCCTGCCTACCGTAGCACAAAGATGCTCACTTCTTGGTGACGGGACACTTGTTTCCTCCTTCGTGTTCTGGAAACCCTCTACCCACTAGCACGGTGCTGGTCCACTCGGCCTTCTGTATACCCTGCTGGCTGGCAGCTCTCTGCAGGGTGGTGGTCTCTGCAGGTGGTGGTCTCTCTCTGCAGGCAGTGACTCCACAGGTAGCAACACGGTAGTACCATCCTTTTTAAGAGTAGCCATTCTGTGGACCCCATAGGACAGTGTTCTGATGAGCTAGCTCTACCAAGCTTAGCAGAGCCTTCTCCAGAGTCCCAGGGTTAGCATTAACCCTTCAGTCATTTTTAGTTTGTTCTGTGTGTAGCTCTGTTTTGTTGGCCATTTTAATTGAAAAAAATCTATACATACTGTGAGAAAGAAAAATGTAAGTGGCATTTGCAAGCTCCAGCAAGAATATTTTGAGTTTGAGGCTAACCTGGGTTGCCTAATGCCTCCTTGTCTCAAAAACTGAAAGTGAGTATGTCGTGCAAAGCTGTTATTGATCACTTTTACCTTGGCCTATAACCCTTCACAGTGAAAAATCTTGTTTGCGATTTTTGGCCTATCTTTCTCATACTAGTCTATGCACATACAAATACAGGACATAGAATTATGTATGTATGTCCCTCTTTCAAATAAACAGGCACAACTGAAAGTTACTGTACACATACATGTTGCTTGAAATATCAGTATGTTTAGAAATTAGTCTTACCTGTCTCCTTTTTGCACGGCTGTATAGTATTTCACTTTATACACAGGCTTGATTTACGAAGTCTTCTATTTAATGAATATTTACACTTTCATCTTTGGCAGTTTAAACAGCACTTTGGTAAATAGTCTCAAATGTATTTCTTTGCATATGCCTATATACCTATAGGACACATTTCCTCAAAAAAGAAAAAAAATTGCTAGTCAAATTTTGAATTTTGACTGAGACTGACAGATTGTCCATAGGCTAAAATAGACAAAATAGACTTGCTCAAACTGCATGAATGTGCCTGTTCCCCCACACCTTGCTAGGACAGCAGCATTATCAAATGTATCCAACACTGGCTTGCAGGCCTGGTGTGTTCGATCATTAGTGCTGCTCACAGAGAAGACAGAAATAAAGAAGGTGGAAATCTCTAACTTCCAAAAGCTTACAGGGCACAGACATGAAAGCCAGAAGCTGCAGTGCATTGTGGGAAGTGCTCTGCTGCACAAAGGACACCTGGGAAGAAAGCACTCTGCACTGGGTGGGACAGATCCCAGGGACAAGGATGACTCTCCTGGGGAATGCAAGCACTTAGGCCTCACTCAGTCCAGAGGAGTTCAGCCCCATAAAAAACCCCAAGGTACAACAGGCCCAGTGGCCCCTGAGCCCATGCCACTAGAAGCTCAGCTTGCTGGGGGCATCCTCCTGCCTCAAGACACTGGGTGGGTTGTGGCTGCCAGTTCGCATCCCCACCTCCAAGCACAGAACACATGGGCCTCAACTGAGATGATGGAGTGTTCGCTCCACAGCCTAAATGCCCAGATGAGGTACAGGATCTGCCCAACCCTCCCTGACCCTTCCCAGCTCTCCCCGGCTCACTCCACACCCAGGACCATCGTCCTTGCAAGGTGCTAACATACAGAGAAGGGTCTCCAGACCATTGAACATGGCAGGCTGCCATTGGAGATGGGAGGCCTACGGGGACACCATCTCCCCATCCACTCTGCAGCTGAAGCCTCACCATGGAGTGACTGCAGGGAGCCTGGGAAAAGGCTTTGAGGAAGGGCCAGTAATGAGCTGCGGCCATTTGCGTTTCAAATGGACACCATATTGCCAGTGGGAACTGCGCCCAGGATCCATATGGCAGAGGCTTGTTAATGAGCTCCGGGTGCTCAGTGTGCGGCTCCTGACTTGACTTTGCCAAATGGGCAGGAGCAGAAGGATGCCAAGGACCTTCTTGGTGCTGTGCTGGCCTGGCCATTGTTGCTCTTAGCAGCCCTTCATTCATTGCTTCCCAGCATGCTCCCCACCCCCTGGTCCTTTATTCCACCAGACTAGCTCAGGACTGAGCACCAGCTACACTGGAATGGACACCTCCCTTCCTTCCATCTCCAAAATAGGATAAAAATGTGGTAGGAGATGACATTCAAGAATCTCCCTAGGAGACAGGAGAGATGGCTCAGCAGGTAAAGGAGCTTGCCACCAAACTTACAACCTGAGTTCCATCCAGGGACCAGCATGGTGGAAGGAGAGAACTGACCCTTACTGCAATTTATCCTCTACATACACACTGTGGCACACACACTCACAAATATACACACAGAGACATACACACACACACACACACACACAGAGACACACACACACACACAAATAAATACATGTAATTTTAAAAAGAATTTCCTGGGGCTGGAGAGATGGCTCAGTGGTGAAGCTATTGCAGAGGACCCAGGTTTAATTCCCAGCACCCACATGATGGCTCATAATCATCTGTAACTCCAGTTCCAGAAGATCTGATGCCCTCTTCTGGCCTCTGTGGCCACTGCATGCATATAGTACACATGTGTACATGTAGGTAATCGCTCATACACATAAATTTTTTAAAATATCTTTAAAAAATGTACCCTAAAAAATAATTCCCTGAGAGAAAAGAGAGGTCTGGGCCACCGAGGACCACCCTCACTCCCAGCATCGCCCCTCAGACATGTCCACACCTGGGAGTGTGCTAGTGCCAGCTAAGTGAATTTACACCTTGCCCTCCTAAATGAGCAAAAGGCTCAAAAAGCTTGCAATCAGCAGCTCTGGTTTGAAGGTATCGCTATTAATGTGCATCCTGGCAAACCACAAGAAGTCACTGGGGTTGCCTGCCCTGCTAGTGCTGTGTCCTGAGATAAAGTGACATAAATGCTACAGACAGGACAGGCTGTCAGTCAGGATACCATGAAGTCATTTAGACAGCAACTGCAACCCCAGATCCACATTCAATGTCGTAGTAATGCACTCTTCTCTACAAACAGCTGGTCACTACCAGGATGGGCAAAGTGCTGTCATCACCCAGCACCCCAAGGGTTTGCTCCTTGGAGCCAATGCAGATCCCAAATCTTGGACATTTGGTTCCTTGTGCACAATGGTGCTGAATTCACAGGTCTTCTTTTATACGTTAAGTGGCCTCTAGACTCCTTATGAATAATGAGCATTCTATGTGTTGCCGAATAGAAAGTGGTGCTTGTTGCTCTGTGTAGCTAGGGAGTGAGGACAAGAAAACATTCTATGTTCAGTGCAGACAATCATCTCTTCCCGAACATTTTGAATCTGTAGTTGGCCAAACCTGTCCACATAGAACCCACAGAGCTGGAGAACAGGCATTATTTTCTTAACCTTTGTCACTTCCCTTCAGAGTGTCAATATTGACAAGTCTTTTTAATATGTGTAGTACATTTATATTAATGCAAAGGCAAAAAACAAACTGTCTGCATGGCAATATTGGCTTAATTGCTTGCAGACACTTTACTGCAATAGATTGCAATCAGGTCCAGACAGGCTTTCTACTGTTCTAGACCCTTCAGAAGACTTCGAGAAGATGGAAGCTTTGAGCTGAAGAAGAGCCTGGAAACCTTCCACTGTAAAGAGGCTAAAGGGCTTAAAAGGCCAGGCTGGATGGGCAAGAGCAAAGTGGGTACAGATTAGGCATGTTTATTGGCTGGATTTGTTTTTCTACCACACTCTCCAGCTCTTCTTTGAGTCCTTGTCTCACAGCCACGAGACCAGCTGCATGTACCTATCCTCCAAAGAAGAACACAGTGCCTGACACACTGCATCCCAGGCAGTCAATGTGGCCATCCCTGAGGCTCCATGCCCACCCAGGACACTCCAGTGGGGAAGAGCCTTCCATCCCTGCTCCTGGATAAAACAGGTGTTTAAAAACAGCCAGAGCAACAGACAACAAACCAGGACATGCTGCCAGCCCTAAAACAAATCTGCACAGGCTGGAGAGATGGCTCAGCGGTCAAGAGCATGGCTGCTCTTGCAGAGGACCCAGGTTCGGTTCCCAGCAACCACATGTTGGCCAACAACCATCTGTAACACCAGTTCCAGGGGATCTGACACCCTCTTCTGACATCCACAGGCATTGCACGACACAGATGTACTTACATACATGTAAAATAAAAATAATAAGTAAAATATTTTTAAAAGGTAAATCTCCACAAACCCAGCTTTTGCCAAGCCTTTATTTAGCCTGTGTTCCCTGTTTTGGGGACTTTCCAACCACTTCAAGTTCCTCAGGCTCCATGTGGCTTCTGAGAACTCTTTGGGTGACAAGATGAAGACATGAGTCCCAGAGCTGCCCACTTCTCATTTCTCCCCAGACCTCCAAATCCCTGAGACCTGAGGCAGCAACCCCAGCAAAGGGTGTCTGCTGTTCTGCCAAAAGGCATTTTCCAGAGCTGAAGCTCCATCAGGCCCCTTCTACCCTAGAGCACAGTAAGGTCATGGGGACAAGAACTCCAGTCCTGGTGCGGCAGGTCCACCCATGAGGGACCCTAAACAAATCCCTTCTCTTTGCTGAGTCTCTCACCCTTCTGTTTTCCCCTGAGGGCTTTCAGAAATTTCTCTTCTTGCCTTAGTGAAAGACATCCCAAAGAATGGAAAGATGACGCGTGGCCTAGAGGTGCTCTTTAACGTTAATGGATATTTCATCTTGAGCCTCTGCAGTAACGGGTGATGGAGAGGGCAGTGTTCTCTGTTCCAGGTGGCCTTTGTATTTCTAAGCTTTAACAGGGTCAAAGAAGAATCTCCCAAATCATCCTTTTTATTTTTATAAACTTAGCCAGAGAGTTAAGAATGGGAGAGGCCATTTCTGTCCCTGGGCAGGGCTGTGTGTCCTGAGCCAACCATGGTGAATAGGCAGAGCCTCCGCCATGGGACCTGGGCTGGTTGCTGCCTGTCTTTACATTAACGTGTTGAATCTGTAAGAACCAGGGATGGTGGATGACCACATGGAAACAGGGTTTTCCAGGCCTCTGGAAACTTGGCCCATATGAACCTCCAGCAATGGTGACGGCATGCAAAAGACCCATGCAAACTCAGTCAGACAAAAACCTAGCATAGAACTTGGGAAATCAGCAGGAGGCCCCAACCTTAGCTGAGAAACTATTGGCAACTGATCACTGCTGGATGAGGGAGACTTGGTCTTCTTTAAGGGAGTGATGCTGGATAGGCTGACCAGGCCTCCATGGGGGCAGGAGGCCCCAACCTCAGCTGAGAAACTATTGGCAACTGATCACTGCGGATGAGGGAGAGTTGGTCTTCTTTAAGGGAGTGATGCTGGATAGGCTGACCAGGCCTCCATGGCTGAATTCACAATGAGGAACATCTGGGGACACAAAATTGATTTGACAGGCCTTAACATATGTGACAGAATGCATGCAATCCAGTGAGTGAGCTATGGAAAGGTGCAGATAGGGAAGGGGTCTAAATATGAGTAAGACATATTGTATGAAATGCACAAAAATTCAATAAAAATATATATTATAATATTTTGTAAGAAAATATACAGTACAAAGCTATTGATGTAAAAATAAAACCATATTCAAAAACAAGTATTGAATCCACAAAAATGTGTCTGTGATGTGGCTTCTGTTTCCTGACAGGTTATCCTCCACCCTACTCCAAACAGCCCCAAACAATCTGAGTGGCACAAAATGACAGTCTCCAAAAACTGCCCCGATCAAGACCTCAAAATCAAACTTGCTGTCCGAATGGATAAACCTCAAAACATGAAACATTCTGGGTAAGTGGTTTTTTGCCCGATTTGAGACACATGTCCATTCGTTTCTTGAATGGAAAATAGAGCAAAAATAGAGCAGGAGGGGGCGCATAGCTCAGTGCTGGAGCACTTGTCTGACACACGCAAAGCTCAAGGTTTGATCCCAGCACCACAAAAATGACATAGATAAAGCAAAACCCAAACTGATCCCAGAGAACTGTATGGAAGGAAATAAGAAACTTCCATGAGCAGCTATTAAAGTACTTGGTTCTGATGTTCTCATAACCTCCTCATTATGACTGGATTGTAATTTTTGCCATCAAGAGAGAATAATTTTCCTCGCTTTTTAGGCAGACTCCCAGTATAATTCAAGCCTGCCCAGAAGCATGCTGGGTGCTGTGCTTGGAGAGGTCTTATGGGTTCCATGGACACAGCAAAGGCCTCCAGAAATCCCTCCCTCTACCTTTACAAACAGCTACCTCCAAGTGTCATTCCACACTTGATGGTCAATTCATGTTGAGAGTGATGTCAACTTGAATTCAGCCTCTCTGAAAGCATGAAAATCTGTAATCTTCATTTTGTGAAAACTTGAGTGAGAATAGCCAAATGAGTTAATTTCAGACAGAGCAAAAATAACAGGTGAGGTATGGTTTTACTTCACAGGGCAAAGCAATGAATTGTGCAGAAAGGGTTGTTGATGGCTGGGTATCTGCTAAACTATCTCAAAATGTGTGATCCCTTTCAGAGGAGTGGGGCCATGTAACTGTGAAGAGGGGTGAGCCTAGCCAGCAAAAGGAACTTGGATCTTTGTCAGGGGCCATTGGTCAACTGGCTGTCATTCTGCATGGCCCTCTAGTGACTAGAAAGTTTTCCTTAGTTCCCTTGGGTGAACATGTTTAGAAGAAGGCTTAAAGACTTAGCATCTTGAAAACTGAAGATTGGCAGCATGCCCTGGAGGTCTATGGGATTCAGAAACCGAGCAGCAAGGCCTAGCTAGGGACGGAAACCAAGGAAAAGAAGCCTGCAAGAAATCCGAAAGAAATGACCAGGACAGGAAGTAGACAGACAAGCAGACCGCTCAGCATGTGGTCAGGGCCCAACCAGGATGCCTCCAAGCTCTAAGGAGCAGACGTACCCAAGACTCCAGGGCAATGTAGGTGCCTGCTAGTGAGGTCACTGTGGCTTAAGCTTGGGGTCCCAAGAAAAAGTAAAGGCTGCCCACAAGCTGAGCACACTTACTGACCCCCAGTCCTGGCTTGGACTTGGAGAATTTACATGGCATTCTGTCGAGACTAGATTATTCCCAGAGCCCGAGAGGGGGTTGTGGCACAAGAAGCTTGTGAGGAAGTGAACCACTGCACACACTTCTCTCCACTAGTGAGTTCATCCCTCTTTTCTCATTTAAATGAGGGTCAACTGGATTAGGATTTAAATCTGATCAACTGAACGTGGTGATCCAGGCCAATAATCACGGCACTGGGAGACAAAGGGAGGAAGATTGTAAATTCAAAGTCAGCCTGGACATGCTAAGACCCTGTTAAAAATAAAAAGTGGAGAGATGGCCCAGTTAAGAGTTTACTATGCAAGCATGAGTTCCTAGGCTCAGATCCCCAGCATCCAAAGGGAAGCACATGTCTGTAAGCCCAGTTTGGGGAAGTGGAGACAGGCAGATTCCTGGAGTTCATTGGCCAGCCAGTCTAGGAAAGGTGAGCTCCTGGTTAAATGAGAAACCCTGTCTTAAAAAAAAAAAAAAAGTTGGAAAGTGATTAAGGAAGACACTCTATTTTAGCCTCTGGTCTATACCACACACACACACACACACACACACACACACACACACACACACAAGCAAGCAGTCAGATACACAAGCGACACACATATATACACGGCCTCATTTTAAGATCAGCTTTTCCTACTCCTGGTATATTTCTCAAAAATAGGAATGGCATTTTCCCCTAATATATCTTCTCTCTCTACGCTGCAATCTTTGCTTCAAGATTCTCGGAGTTGAGGATTCTGCCAGGTTCCTGTAGCAGATGAGGAAAGATCCTGCATCTTTAGACAGTATCGGTTCCTAAATCCTCAGTAGAGACCAGAGTAGGAGTGAGCAGGAAGGAAAGAGGAAGAGAGATAAATGGGGGAAGGAGGGAGCGGGTGAAATATAAAACAGTATACACGAGCCACCCGTCCTCCACACTGCTTTTCGAAAAACATCCTGAGAGGGATTAGTACCTCATCCCACAGGCCAGGCTCCTTTGAAGCCCCTCCTAAACACCCTCTCAGTCATTCCCCAAAAGGTCCTCGACACAGTATCATTCTGCTCATTGGACAAGCTCCAACGTCCCACACTCTCTTCATTCACTCTGGAAAACTGTAATACAATATGTGATTTGGAATCAGGAACTTTTTATGGATTCATTGTGTGTGTCTGTGTGCGTGTGTGTGTGTGTGTGTGTGTGTGTGTGTGTGTGTGTTAGCAAACTGCAGGCTACCTGCACAGTACAAATGTCTTGAGAAATACTTCACTTAACTACTAGGCCGCCATTTAAAAAGCCACCCCTGCCAAGAAAAATACAGGGAGAGCCAATCTAATTCCAAAGACTGAACAGCAGGCACATTAGTAACAGGGTTAGATCCAAGGTGGCCCAAATCAGAGCAGGTGACTTCAGTTGCTTAAAGAGAGATTCAGGAAAAATACAAGCATTCTGGAGGGGCTGGGAGATGGTTATCTGGTAAAGTGCTTGCCACATAAACACAAGGACCTGAGTTCCATCACCAGAATCCACCTAAAAAAGCTGTGTGTGGTGGCACACACTAGTAATCTCAGCCCTGGGCAGGGTCTGTTGAGGGTGGATCCCTGGAACTTGTTCATCAGCCAACCTGGCCTACCTGGTGAATTAGAGGCCACTGAAGAAACCCTGTCTTAAAAAACAAGGTAGACATCTCCTGTGAAATGACACCCAAGGTTGACCTCCAGCCTCCACACACATGAACACACATATGCATACATACCTCTACATATGTCTGCACTCAACAAACAAAATTGTTTATGCACAGTTTTTTTCATTTTAAACTTAAAATAATGTTTTAGGCATATAATACAGGGGAGGCAGATAAAAATATTAGAGGAGAGGCCAAAGTGTAGAGAATAAGAGGCTGAAGGGTGCTTGTCCCTGGATAGGACTTATATTAAGCCTCACCCACCCAGGGCTCAGGGACTGTTGCAAAAGAGGGGGCAGAAAGATTTAAGAGCCAGGAATGGTACATGAGCACACAGAAACAGAGTTCTCCAGGCTTTGGGGAGCTTGCTCATATGAACTTATAGCATTGGTGACAGCGTGTACAAGACCCATGCAAACTTGGATAAAATCCAGCATAAAGCTGGCGAAATGGACAGGAGACCCCAACCTTAGGCAAGAAAATATTGTCAGCTGGTCACTCTGGGTGAGGGACAGTTGATCTTCTTTAAGGGAGTGATGTAGATAGGCTGAGCAGGCTCCAGTGGATGAACCCACACCGAGGGACATCTGGGTAAGACTTGACACTAGGCCTTAACATATATGACAGAATATATGAAATTTAGGGAGCAGGCTATGAGTTGGGTGAGGGGTTGCAGATAGGGGAGGGATCTAAATATGAGTAAGATGTATGAAATGCATAAAAAATTAATTTAATAAATACATTGAAAAATTAAAAATAAATTTTAAAATGAATGGTAAAAATATTAATGTCGACACCAGGCATGGTGGTGTGTGCCTTTAATCCCAGCCCTCAGGAGGCAGAGGCAGTTGGATCTCTGTGAGATCAAGGCCACCCTGGTTCACATCATGACTTCCAGGTGGGCTATGACTAGGGAGACATTGTCAAAAAAAAAAAAATTAATGTCACAGTTTAGAGAATGGGAGGATTTTAAAGAAACAGCTGAAATTTACACTGTAGCCACTTTCACATGTGAATGGAAAGTTGGGACTCATGTGAATTATCCTGTGGTTTCTTGAATGAGCCACTGACTATTCAGAATAGCTCCACTGAGTAAAATAACACCAAGTAAAATCAACTTCCTTTGGCCTTGGAGCTTTAGTACCTGGAAATGTTCGAGCATCAGCTATTGTCGGTGGCTTTCTGATTTCTCTCTCCCTGCTCTGTGGGGGAAGCTCAAGCTCAGGGGCGCATTCCCGTCTATTTCCCCATTTGATCACTGAAACAACCTCCGAGAGTAGGAATTAGCACAGCCCCATCTTAACAAGCTCTCCTTTTCCGGGCGTTGGGACCAACAGCCTTGGAAGCACAACAGCCATTTCTCACTTTATCTCACCGCTGACATTGCCCACTGTCAAATTCTTTTTACTCAGCTTCCTAGATAAATCTTGACTTCAGCCCCTCACGATCGGATCGTCTCTCTGCTGGTCTTGGTGGCTTCTCCCCTTCACTTGCTGTTCTTGCCCTATCACCTGTCCTCTGGTACTTCCCCTCCCTGTTGTCCATTTCGCATGCTGACATTTTATTTTGAAACACAGGCCTGATCATGGCACTCAAATAATAATAATAATAATAATAATAATAATAATAATAACAATAATAACAACAATAACAATGCACTTCCATAGAATCCCCAGCTGAGAGCAAAGAAAGGTGCTGTTACTATAGCAACAAGGCCCTACATGTCTGACTTTGAGCACTGTTATACTCACATCAGCTTCCTTGGGTTCTGTAGATGCACAGTCCACCTCAAGGCCTTTGTCTCTGCTGTGTCCTCTGCCTTATATGTCCCCTGATCCCACCAGATGTCCACAGCAACCCTGGAATGCCTTTGACCCTTGCATGTCTTTCTTAGCTCACCTCCCCCTTTGCTTCTCCCTCTTTTGATGTTATCAGAGTTTTATCATAAAATAGCATTTCAAATTTATGTGTGCACAGTACACATGTGCAACTCAGTTCTCCCCTTCTACCGTGGGCTCCAGGGATCAAACTCGGGTCCTCAGGCTTGCACAGCAAGTGCCTTTACCAGTTGAGACATTTCGCTGGTCCTCTGTTGCTGCTATTTGTTGGTTCCTTTGCCCCATCTAATCGTTGTGTCCCTGTTTCCTTTTCTCTCCTTCTGAATTAACTCAATGTTTTTAAGATTCCATCTTACCATCCTTGTCACACCATTTCTATGGCCACACAGAAGAATTGGTAGTGGTGGTGGTGGTAGTAATGGTGGTGGTGGTGGTGATAGTGATGGTGGTGGTTGTGGTAGTGGTGGTGGTGATGGTGGTGATGGTTGTGGTAATGATGGTGGTGGTGATGGTAGTGGTGGTATGGTAGTGATGGTACTGGTGATGGTAGTAATGGTGGTAGTGGTAATGGTGGTGGTAGTGATGGTGGTGATGATAATGGTGATGGTAGTAGTGCTAATAGTGGTGGTGTGGTGGTGATGGTAGTGGTGGTGGTGGTACTGATGATGGTGATGGTGATGGTGGTGGTATGGTATAGATGGTGGTGGTGATGGTGGTACTGATGATGGCGATGATGATGCTGGTGGTGGTAGTGATGTTGGTGGTGTAGAACTGATGGTGGTGGTGATAGTGGGGTAGTGGTGATGATGGTGGTGGTGTGGTGGAGGTGCTGGTCACCATCATCCTCATCATCGTCATCATCCCTGTGGTCTGCTCTTATTGACTCTTTGGACATTTCCCCAGCCCATGCTTCTTCCTGTTGGAGCACTTCCTGGTGGCTGACACACCTGCAGTCTTTCTTCCCTCCTGTGCTCCCTCAGTTCGCAGGGAGAGGAAGTGTCCCGTGGGAGCCATGGTTCTTGCCTCACTGTGTCTTCTCTTCTTCAAGAAATTTTCCTCTAACAAAGAGAAGTAACTTCAAGAGATCCACTGTCCAACATGGAGACTACGATTAAAAATCACTTCAGGTGCACTTAGAAAATCACTGAGATAGTGGACTTTAAGTATTCTCACCATTAAAAAATAATGCACAGCAACAATAAGCAGCAAAGTAATAAGTTAATTATTTCAAGCTAGCTATTTCATATATGCATTTATGTATATGCAAAAATTGTTATATGCCATAAATATATATGATTTTATTTGCCAACTAAAAATAAGTTTAAAGAATTTTTTCAAATCATTAAAAGAAACTGATAAAAATGCCGTATCTCATCACCTCTTTAGATGCACCCAGTAGTGGGGGGGGTGCACCAGCAGAAAGCACGTGCTCTCCTTCGGGCTGCTCTCCACCGAGCCCCGCGTCAACACCAGCCCCTCAGAATGTAACCTTGGCCAGTCCTCCAATCATCCTTCCCATGTAAGTGACTCAGAGGCAGGGGATTCTGGGAAACATCCTTTCTCTGCACTTGATACTAGTGTCCATGCAACGTAGAGAAGATGTTCAGTAAGACTTTTCCCTGTTAAACATATTGAGTACCTACCACGTGCAAACCTGGTGATAAATGTGGTAGCTGCTTGATAAACAGAGCTACATTCTTAACTCATTGAATTCACAGTGCTGCAAGAGAGAAGGCTGGAACACACACACACACACACACACACACACACACACACACACACACACGAGTTGTTATGAACATTGCCACACTGCTACCGTTCCAGATAGTCCTAGAACGGAGGGACACTGAGGCTAGGGTACTATCCATGAGTCAGCAAGTTTGGGGTATTCCTAAGAAATTCAATCCAAATTCACCTTCCTTTTCTGTTTGGTTTGTTGTTTGGTTTGGTTTTATTTTCAGTCCTTTGTAGCAAAACCAAACATGGTTACCTCACTTTATTTCCTAACAGGAGTGTACTCAAAAGTCGAATGTAAATTCTAACCAAGAACCCATATATGAGGGCCAGGTATAGTAGTGCATGCCTTTAATCCCAGCACTCAGGAAGCAGAGGCAGGCAGGTCTCCAAGTATGAGGCCAGCTTAGTGTACATAGGGTTTCAGGTGAGCCAGGGCCTGTCACAAAAAGAAAAATCCAACAGCAACAAAAAGAGCCCATAGGTGACCCCTTGCAAGTATATTCATGATTTTTCCTACTTTTAATAAGTATAAGAACAAGAACACCGAACAGTTATCAAATACAATGTGCCAGTTATTGTGCTACACACTGGGTATGTGCATCTCACTGTAGTCTCATATCCTGTGAAACAGACATCATGCTACCCCCCATTACCCCTCATTTTACAACTCAAGAAAGTGATGCATGAGAGAACCAAGTTCAAGAAGAGCCAGCAACAACCTTAGACTCACCCCCTAGGGGTCCTGCTCCTTCTGAGATCCAAACTCTGGGCTGTCTGGCTGCTCACGACTCACTGGAGTGCTGACTTATCAGCTGACCAGTCCAGACTTCCAGAAGAAGCATTGGGACACTCATGCGACCACAGACAGATCAGTGTGCTGGGGAGTAGAGCTAGAAGTGGGAAGCCACCTGTGTGTCTGCAGGCTCAGTACCCATCTGCTGCAGGTACCGTGCATTCTGTTCAGTGAGGAAACACAAAGCCGGGGCTGACTAGACAGACACAGTGGATTTCAGCCCCCAGTTCTCGGTTTGACACCTTCTGGCATGTGCCACATTAGCAATACATTCTGAGGAAAGCCTCAGAGGGGAGGCCCCACCCTCACGCAAACCAACTGATACTTTCCAAAGAAGAATTGTTAATTTTCTTCTGATCCCACCAGCTTTCCCTCTCAGAAGCCTTTAAGAAGATAGCCCCTCTGTTCAATTAGAGCAGCAATTCATTTTCATCACTTTTTAAATGTAAATTTAACTGATGTGTAAAACCAAAAAAAATTGTGTCGTTATGGGGTACCAAGTGATGCTTTAATGCATGTATATGCACTGTATGATACGTGCATGTGTGTGTGAGAGAGACAGACAGACACAGAGAGAGACAGAGACAGAGAGACAGAGATCACATGTGTGCAGAAGCCAGAAGTCAACCTCAGGTGTCATCCCTCAGAAGGTGTCCACCTTCCTTTATTTTTGAGACAAAGGTCTGTCATTGACTGGTCTGATACTAGGCTCGCTGAGCAGAAAGCCCCAAGGATCCGCTCTTTCTGCCTCCCCAGGGCTGGTATTACAAGCACATGCCACCACAGCTAGATTTTTTATGTGGATTCTGGAGGATCAAGTTCTGGTCTCATGCTTGAAGGACAGGCTTCACTGACTGAACTCTCTCTCCAGCCCTACACAGTGTAATGTTTGACCTAGGATAAACATACCTGTCTGAATCAGTTCTTTATGATGAAACATTCACACTCTTTCCTCTAGCTTGGTGATCTGTACAGTTCAGGACTGATGCTCTTTACTGTGCACACGCCTGTTCCTCGCCCACCTCTTTAATGAACTACCTGCCCATGGATCAGCTTTTCCCCATCGCTCCCATGTTTTTATTCTTTATGAACCAGACAGAGAAGATGAAGAGCCCAGCGCAAGCCGCTTCACAGAGAGATGGCTCTGAGTTTAGATTCAGACCAGGTCACTTGCTAACAGTAGAACCTTGCAAAACAGCTTAAGCTTCCTTAGCCTCCAGGGTAAAATAGGAATAACAGCTAGCCTTATGGTAAATGATAACTATTTACTCTATGTGGTCTTTCTGTTTCTATTTTAATCCTCACAGTCCTGGAAATAGGTACCCCTATTATGACAACATTGTGGTGGTTTGAATGAGAGTGTCCCCCACAGGTTCAAGTATCTGAGCACTTGGTCAGTTGGCAGCACTGTTTGGGGAGGTCATGGAACTTTTAGAAGGTGTGGCCTTGCTGAAAGATGTGTGTCACTAGAGGCAGGTTTTGATCGTTCATGGCCTTGCCCCACCTCCCACACATGCTTGAAGATGTGAGCTCTCAGCTTTCTGCTAGGGCCATGCCTTCCACACCATGGAGACCTGTACCCTCTGTAACCAGAAGCCCAATAAACTCTTCCTTCTATAAGTTGCCTTGGTCATGGCACATGTTTCATCACTGCACCAGAAAGTAGTAACACATACCATAACAATGCAGTAGTAGTAGTAGTATGGGATGTTATTATCCCAGTCGTACAGATGAGAAAGAGAGAAGTCTAGTACTTGGCCCAGGGCTGCGCATGTCCATGTGGTATGATTCTGTACTCAAGGTCTCAGCCTCTCTCAGAGGATGTAATAAATTCATGACAAGTGCCTCAGTGAGTCAAAGCAAATTCTATTGGCTAGATCCTAGTGGCCCCCTTTGCCTACTTAAATTCTCATCTATTAAAACTGTAATCCAGCTTGTTGTATGAGGTAACTGTGTACATTGTTAAGTGGATACAAGGTAAGGGCAAAAGGAGACTGGTTCAGAACTGCCAGATACAGTTCAAGAAAAGGCTAAGAATCACAACCTGGACCATAGTCTTTGACCGTGTGATATTTATGCCATCTAGTTCCTCATGTATCTCGTGTATATATCAGTCCAAAGATAGACTGGTAACAACAGAAGTGGTACTGGTGATACATTTTTCTTTGGACACAGGGATGATTTATAACAAAGATTACATTTATCGTGCATCTTTTTTATTTTAATTTTTTATTGTCTTAGTTTCTTTTCCATTGCTGTGGTAAAATACCCTAACAAAAGCAAACCAAGAGAAAAGGGGCTTATTTTGACCTACAGTTCCAGAGGAATGCAATCCATCATGGCAGGGAAGGCAGCAGGAGCAGGAACCTGGCTGGTCATAGTGCATTCATTCACAGGAAGTAGAGATTGAACAGGAAATGGGGCTGGGTTATAAAGCCTCAATGCCCACCCCCAGTGATCCACTTCCTCCAGCAAGGCTCCACCTCCTAAAGATTCCACAACCTTCCCAAACAGCATCACCAACTTCGGGCCCAGAATTCAAACACATGAACCTGTGGAGGACATTTCACATTTGATCAAAACATGTATCTATGTGGCACTAGGGATTGAATCTAAGACCTTGTACATGCTAGGCAAGCGTCCCACCACTGAGCCCCATCCCCAAACTGTGCATCTACTCGTCATGATTCACATTCATACTTCAAGAGCTTTATCTTACCGAATCCTCTCAGAGTGACTGGCAGAACCAAGAACCAGAAGCCTAAGTGCTCAGCCACTGCATGTCAATAACTGTCTCCCAAGTTCTGGATGAGTGTCTGTGTTATGTGCACTTCTGCCATAAACATATTATTACACGATTTCAGTGTGGTCAGGAGTGCTGACCAGGTCAGCTAAGGGATCCATGGGACAGCACTGCTAACCAAGCTGCCCTCAGCAACAACACAGAGCTGCTCTGCTCCCAGCTGTCCAGCTGTTCCCACTGTCTCATCCGTGCTCCAGCCCCATCACCTCTATCTCTTTCCCAGTTTCTGTCTTGCCCCGTCCACCTACCATACAATACTTTCTCTGCTCGCAGCTAGTGTAAGCATCTCAAATAGGACCTCTGCCTAAGTCCCCTGCCCAGGATCCTTCTATCCTTATTCAGAATGAATATGTTCATGGCTTGAATTGCATGAAGCAGAAGGTCCTATCACAGTCCAGGTGGGAATGATGGTGGCTTGACTGGGACGTAGCTGTGAGGATAAAAAGGAATGGGATGTATTTCGAAAGAAAAACTTAAAGAACTCAGTTATAATGGACTATGTATATATCTTCATGTAAAATACTCAGTAGTTTCAAATCTCATCAAAATACTGATAAAGATTTGCTCTGGTTTCTCAAAACAATGGCACCCAAAAACATTTGCAATATACATCTGTAACCACTTCCCATATGTCATCAACTGATAGGAACTGGATGTGGTGGTACAGGTAGAGACAGGAAGATCCAGGCTTCAAGGTCATCAACAGATTTGTAGCTAGCCTGGGCTACATAAGACCCTGTCTCAAAACATACACAAAATAAATAAATAGAAAAAGAAATGAAAGGAACTCAGAAATTAAAACAAGATGCCAAGAATTTAGAAAGAAGGACCAGGGTTCCTTTCCACAAGGAATTATCAAAGAGGGACAATGAATATAAAAACAAATTCTATCAATGGGGAAATTATCAGCATCTGAGTTTATCTACAAGATCCAGGAGGCAATGGCATCAAGGTAAGAGTTTTAATTTAGAAAGAATATGATTCTAGCCCTAGAAGCCATGAAAAGACTTTGCAGGCTGCTTGGGCTGTGCAGTTACAAAGGCACCAGGGGAGGAAATGAAGCGCGTGTTAGGACAGGTCAAGATGCCAAACTTTGCCCCTCTGGGCTAAGGTTGCCCAAGGTACTCATAAAATGGGTAATATATAAGATCATTTTTGTGAAACACACAAGCATGGATTAATTCATTATCATGTGTTTACCGTGTTCTATATAATATGTATATCAATCCTATGTTATATGGTTTCCTTTCAAAATGACTTGATTCATGTTACCTAAGACAACTGAAAGGAAATATCAAGTAACTCATAGAACAGGTAGGTGCAGGACAAACCCCGAAAGTGGGAGGTTGGAGTTTGTGGTTCCTTTCATGTGATGTGGGGGTGTCACTGACAGGATTTCACAGGGAGAGGCATGACAGGGTTCACAGATGGCAGGTCTGTGTCATGGACAGGAATTGAATGGAAATTATCCACATACGTGAAGCCACATAGGTTTCTTTCCAGTTGTCCAGGTAAGGAGCTATGTGAGCAGAGAGGAGATGTGCAGACTAAATGGGGGAGGGGGCATTCAAAGTGGTAAAAGCCCAAAGGTACTTGCTGACTGGGAGTTGGGGGAGGGGCAGTGCAGGGGGCAAACCAACCCCAGGAATTCTGGGTTGAAGACCTTGGAAAAGAACCCTTGACATACATCAAACAGTAAAAAATGTATGTAGGTGCCTTCTTTATGTTCCAAAACAGAGGTTCTGTGTGCTTCTAGGTGGAACACAGAATTGGATGTCAACCTAGCTGATTTGGTTAGCGGGTAAATACAGTTCGGGAACTTGTGAAGGTGAACACACTTGAATGCACCAGACTCCTCTCTTGATTCAGCACAGTCTGAAGCTATCAGGCTCCCTTCCCTTGATCAACTCCACACAGCATATGACAGATCACATGGCTGATGTGTTATCCATGAGGGAATTTCTAACATTGGTCTTAGAACCTCCAGACTCCCCTGACCTGTGCAGCTAGTTTTAACTGCCTGCTTTATTTCATTTTTTCTATACGAATAATTAAATTCCATCAACAGAAGAGTGGAGAAAAGGGAAGGGAATAGGGAGGGAATCCAGTGTTAACTGGGAACTTTCTATAACATCACTGTGTTTATCAAAATTATGGAAAGGGAAAACCAGGAGGGCCTTTCTTGAGTGAAACATGAGAAGATTTTAAAATGTGAAGTTTTACACTTGGTTTTTGTTGTTGCCGTGTTGGGGAAGGAGTGTCTTTCTTTCTGGCTTGTGAGAAATCTCTCAGCAGCTTCCCTACCTGGAAGACTTTTAGCGTCTAAGCACAGCAAGTCACAGAGCACAGTCTTCCAAGGTGCTTTCTGGTCCTAGAATCAAAGTCAAATTGGATAAAGGACCATGATACCTCCTGCCTGTGGCCATGTGGTTGTGAATCTTACCTGCTGCTTCACAGTTTTCAAATCAGCATGCATCCCCGAGCTCTCCTGCCTCTTAGTGCGTGAGTTCTAGACTTCCTGGTGCAGTGTGGTGGACAGTGCACTTTCTTACTCAGGCCTGTGCCTCTAGTTTTAACTACCTATTCTTTTCTTCTTCCCTCAGGTACTTATGGGCCATTGGTAAGAATGTCTGGAAGAGGTGGAAGAAGAGGTTTTTTGTGTTGGTCCAGGTAACTCTTCAACTCTAATACCAGTCTTAAGAGTCATTGGTGTTATAGTCACGAGAGAGTGAATGACTGCTTTTTCTTTTAATTATTTATTTAATAACCATGTAATTAGAAGAAGGATTTCATTACGGCTTTAACATATTCAATAACAATTTCCAGAGCAAAGACACATTTCTTTCAAAAGTGGCTGTAAATTTTTAGGTTCACAGTTGAATTAATACAGTTATACAATATTGAACTCAGTATAAACCCTATAAGACATAAAATTGAATGAGGTTTCAACCTTTAAATAAGAGCTCCATTTCATTTTAAAATATACTGTTTCATGCCGAAAAACTCATTTTTAATGCTACTAACACTTAGATGTTTGCACATGCAT
>NW_008332583.1:1559653-1616975 GCF_000622305.1 Nannospalax galili
ATAGGAGGAAGCAGGCTTAGGGTTAGGCTTAGGGTTAGGGTAGGGTTAGGGTTAGGTTTAGGGTTAGCTTTAGGGTTAGGGTTAGGGTTCGGGTTAGGGTTATTGTTCAGGATTATGAATTAGTTTAGGGTTTGGGTTAAGGTTATGTAGCCTTTAGCTATACACATGGACTCTTAAAAAATTATATTGACCCCTTTAATCTTTGGTTTTACTTTCCATTTGGGTGTTTAAAACCCTATAGTTGGCCCAGATAAACCAATTTATTTTACTATTAAGGTTGTTTGAGGCTCTGTTCCTCAGGGGTAACATGGGCTTGGGAGGAGCCCCTGGTTCCTTTCTTTTACCAGTTCCGTCTATGTGAAGATAAGTCAAAGGGCCTGCTTGGCCATGACTGGCTTTGCTTGGAAGCATGGAGGACATGATTACTCTGTGTTGACCCTCCTCTTCGTAGACTGGACACTGGTTCAAATCCATTTGATGGGGTCTCCATGGCCTCCTTGATCAAGAGGACAGGTGAATCACCACAGTTATAGGACATTTTGAAAGATGCTTATAGTCCCCTGGAACTTAGCCGACCTAGGAGGGCAAGGAGTAAAAAACTGTCCTTTATGTCCCTCTGACCAAATTATTGTAGGCCTCAAAGTATGTCTGTTAAACATCCAAGAAGGTTGGTTCCACCAGTCTGGTACATTTAATTACCATGTGCCATGTTGATAAAGCTTGGGCAAAGACCAAATATTCTCACATAAACCTTGCCTAGATATATATTATATTCCTTGAGCTAGTTGTACGTATAATTTGTCAGTAGGTTGTTCGATTAATATGGTTCCCTCTGATTTTTTAAAAACTAGCTAGGCTTTATTTATCTCTCGCATTGAATGAGTCAATGAGTGATTTATGACAGAGGTGTGACACATAGAGGCCACAAAGCCCAAGTACTTAGCTCCATAGTTTTTCCAGATCACATACTCATGGAACCACACAGAGTGCTCTGGCTCCTATGCCTGTAAAATTTCCCCTTTTTAACGGACTTCTGGATTTTGTCAGTTTGGTCTGTTACTGACAATGCAAAAAAAAAGGCACCTGTGTATATACATCCCTAGTAAGGTAATGCTTGCCGTGTAAGTATAAGGACCAGAGTCTGATCCCCAGAACTCATGTAGAAAAAAAGAAATCCAGGATCACAACTCACCTGTAATTCCAGCAATGGGGAGGGGGAGACAGGAGTGTCCCTGGGGCTAGCTCTGGGTTCAGTGAGAGACTCTGTCTCACAAAATGAAGTGAAGAGTCATCGAAGAAGACAGGGGGCATTGACCTCTGACCTCCCTGTGCAATATCACGTGGATGTATATCTGTACACATGTGTGCACACACATGCACAAATATGTACACACATGTATATGCATGCACACACTCAAAAGGAAATAATCTTACTTCAGAAGAGATTTTAGGGGAAGAAACTCCAACAAGTGCAAAATGTCAGTGAAGCTATGTCTGCGTGCTGTGTACTGAGTCGGAAAAGAGAAAGATTTTAGGGGAAGAAACTCCAACAAAAGAGGAAACAAGTGGAAAATGTCAGTGAAGCTATGTCTGCGTGCTGTGTACTGAGTCGGAAAAGAGAGATGACTTTTAGGGCTGTGCAACTGGAACACAGATGTTTCGGAGCCTCCACACACAGCCTTCCTGCAAGAGGAGATGAGAATCATGTAGAAACTAAAACAAGCTGTGTGCTAACTTCTGAGAAGCACAAAAGGGCACAGGCCATCTAAGGTTGTGTGGTGTTCCTAGAGAGCAGGAGAAAGGCAGTTCAAGACTTCAGGAGGATTTTCATAGGCATGGGATGCTCATTACCTTTAAAGAGCCGTGGAGGTGCCCTGCTGGCCCCATCCCACAAATCAAACCTTCTGTTTCAATCAGATCAGACCACTAGTCTCTTACCAATCCCAGTGGCCTCTGGGGGTGACATGTCCGCTCTAACACAAAGGACAGGGAAGCCAGGATGAGAGTTCCAGTTTTCCATTCCTGGTCTTTAAATTAGACTACAATTGTGCCTAAATACAGTTCTGGTCTCCTACATAGAAAGTACTGCAGTATTATTTTGATTCTTCCTATTTTTCCTTCTCTTCCAACTATTTAAGCAATCATATGAAATAGTCCTTATCAGAATGATAAAGAGAAAAATCATTCATTTGGAATAAGTTCAATGCCAGCAGATCTTCAAGAGAGAAGTTCAAAGTCATCAACCCTGTAGCTTTGAGTACAACTGTCGCTGCAAATGATTTTCAGTTTCTTTTCAGCCAAACCCTTACACTGAAATTTAAACCGAAAGATTAAACCAGATCTTGTCTGGTGCAATCTGAGGAAAGGCGAAGGTGCTGGAGTGGAACATGCTGCCTTCCCTGTGCCTGCAGCTCCCTAGGTAGCATCACTGGAATCCTGCGGAAGGCAATGTGAACACCATTAAGCAGAGAGGGTATCAACCTCCTCCAGCCTGGTTCCACCTTCAGTCCCACTGCCTCCCGATGATCTATTCAGATTTGGAATCCATCGGTGGATTCATTCATCGATCAAGGCAGACCTGTCATGATCCAATTGGTTCACACCTCTGAGAATTGCTTGCATTGGAGACCAAGCTTTCAGTACATGAGCCTTCGGAGGAACCCTTCACATCCAAACCATAACCTCAAACGTTCTCTGAATTTGTGGCCCATGGGATTCAGATGTTAAGACTTACAGAGTGACTTCATATAGAGTTGACAACATATAACTTCCAACATCATTGTGGTTTAATGTATTAGATATAAAGCAAACGTGTTTGGGAAACCTAAAAGGAAGAGAAAACACCCAATAGCTATGGCCCCCCAAACTCATTCCTTCCACCCAACGCACATACACATGTACACACTCATACACCACGGAGTCCGGATATTGACTGAAACACTACTAAAATCCTTCCTAAGTGAGATCTCCTTCCAGTGCTCCTACCATAGACGATCAAACGATGATGGTAAAGGGACTTCTGACTGGCCAAAAACAAAGGCCATTTTCAGAGGGATGCTAATTCAAAGTAGAAGTTCCCTCTTTTAATGATAGGAGTGAAGTTACAGTTATGACTAGAGTCTCCCCCACCAGCTGCAAAGAGAATACAGTAGTTTAGTTGCTGCTGAGGGTTCTTTCTGTACCAAAGACAAGCAGTCTTATACAATGAGACAGTGTTCCCCAAATATAGGCCTAGGCCTTCTGCATTAGATGGTGTTTAATATGCAGAACTCAAGGTGTCCTCCAAAAGACTCTTGACACAGTGGGCTTGCATTAGGGCCCAGTGATCTGTTTTCTTAACAAACACCTCCAGGAGAAGCTTATGCAAGTGCTGCAAAGAACTTCCTTGGAGAAACACTGCCTCAGAGGTCATCTGAAAGCAGGGCTCATGTTATCCACGAAACTGAGGAGTGCCTACGTGGGTGATTATATGCAAATGACATAGAAAGCCTCCTCAGTCATGGTCTTTGAACTTTCTGTATGTGCTCTATGAATTTATCTATAACCTGTAACCCAGTGATTAGATGGACATGAGTTCTTAGCATCCTGATTCAATGAGTTGTTTGGGGCTCATCCCTAGTCTGCAGGACTGTGGTGAGGACCAAATGCACTGTCATTAACGTTACTGACTATAATGTGGCCAAATCATTGGTAATGTGAAAGACTCCAATTCCACAGAGCTCCACTTGGTGGTCAGAACTCTCCACTTGGGAGTGTACAAGTGTAGGAGTGAGGAGTAACTTGTCACCTGTCCAGGTCAGAAAGTCTCATCTCAATTTGTATTTTTAAATATTTTTATATTTAAAATGTAGCTCAGTTGCTTGTCTAGCATATACAAAACCCTGAGTTTGATCCCTGGTACTATATAAACAAGCTGTGCCTGTAGTGAGATAGGAAGATCAGAAGTTCAAGTTCATACTTGGCTAAGTGGCAGGTTCAAGGCCAACCTGTGGTAAGTGAGACCTTGTCTCAAAAAACATACTCTCTTCAGTGCTCATAAGCTTTCTGGTTTAAAATGAGGGGTTCTGTTGCCGCTGCTGATGGTCTTCAATGTATTTCTGGGACATTCATCCTCATTTATTATATGTTGAGTTCCTCCATAAGAATGCTAGTAATAGTATATTTATCTAGTCCCTTGGAGTTTATAACATTCATCAAGGTGGTCTCACAACTTTCTGTATTACAGTGAGTACAAATCACTTCTAATTTAACACTAGGGGAAACTGAGGCTGAGTGGTTTAGTGACCTGTCCAAAGATGGGGGATGGTGAGCAGCCAGCTGTGACACCTAACATAGGTCTTCAGACTGAATGTGCCTTCCATACCTCTAAACACTTAAATGGACTGGTGCGCCAAGAGATTTATGCATACAGAATGTTCTAGAACTCATTTACTTTGCATTTCATGAAAACAGTATGGTCCCTAAACCCACATCCTCTGTTTCTGATTTCCTATAGATATAATCTCTCTTACTGTTCCAGCTTTTAGAAAAGGTAGTAAATCTTAATGAGATAAAATATTGTTGGATCATATAAAATGACTTGGACAGCAGTGAGAATACACAATCAAATAAGTTGACCCCAAAATGAGCAGTAAGATATGTAAGTAGCCGAGTGTGTGAATGTTTGTCTCCCCACAGCTATACTAATGGGAATGCATAGTTATAGTCTGATTGCAAGTGGTAATAACAAATCAAACTAGTTTTCTTGTGTTGCTCTTCTCTCTTTTTTTTCTTGTATTATTGTTTGTTATTCAGTTGGTTGGTTAGATTTTTGAGACAGGGTCTCACTCTATCCAGGC
The DNA here is from genome assembly GCF_000622305.1 of Nannospalax galili. NCBI lineage: Eukaryota > Metazoa > Chordata > Mammalia > Rodentia > Spalacidae > Nannospalax > Nannospalax galili. The sequence continues at coordinate 1,564,492 of NW_008332583.1, forward strand.
CAGGCTGGCCTTCAACTTGTGACTCTCTAGTCCATCTCTCAAATGCTGAGATTGCAGGTGTACAGCAGCATACCCAGCTTGTTGGGTTCGTTTTGTTTTGTCTTTTGTTTTTCAGTGCTGGGAATCAGACTAGGGTCCACTACACTCTAATGCTCTGCTCCTGAGCTGTTTCCTCCTGACCCGCACCCTGGCCCTCTCAGATTTGGGTTCAGTTGGCCTGTGCTAAAGGAATTTGTATGTTTGTAATTTCCCCATCCCTACGTGGTGGGGGGGGGCTACTCAGTACTTGTTTAGAAACCTCTTTCTACTTCAAATACACAGCTAGAAATGAACTACAGGATCAAAACCCTGGCCACGTTCAAAACAAACTTTGATCAAAATCTCACAAATCCCAGGATCCCATCACTGATTCCATCCAGAGGATCTCAGCAACACAGATAATGGGGTCCTCTAAGCCTTGTTACCAAAGAGCATGTGCTGGTCAATGGAGGCCATTAGATCTCTTCCCTCTGTTTTATTTGGCTTGGCCTCTCTAACATCTAACACACATTCTGGGCTCTACCAGTGACATTTATAAAATAGCATTCTCAGGCTGCAGAGATGGCTTAGTGATTAAGAGCACTAACTGCTCTTGCAGAGGACCTGGGTTCAATTCCCAGCATCCACATGGAGGCTGTGAACCGTCCTTAACTCCAGTTCCAGGCGAATCCAAAGCCCTCTTCTGACCTTGACCTCCACAGCATTGTATTACACAGGTGCGCTCACATACATGCAGGCAATACACTCATACACATAAAATAAAAATAATAAATAAAAAATAGCACTCTCTGTCTCCTTTTCATACAAATTTAGGCTAGCATGTGTGAGAATCTGAGTTCAATCCCAGAACTGCTCAAAATTAATGAAATATAGTTTAAAGAGAGTTTACTAGTGGTGGGGAGACATATATTTCATTTGAGAATAGCTCGTTATTAATAAGATGTGGCAGTTTTAAAAAACAAGTTCTCAAATCTTTACTGTGTTCCCCAAGCACTCTGCAAAGACTAAGGTTCTCACCAAACTTACAATAATTAGAATTATTCCAAGAATAGCCTTCCTGCCTTCATTACCTAAAGTAAATTGTCAAACCCTAAAGAAAAGCATTACCAGTGAACCAACTCATATACGTACTTTTTTTTAACCAAGTACCAGATTTTTTTTTCTTTTTACTGCTTCAGTTCTCTTTACTGCCAGAAGAGGGCAGCAGCAGACAGTGCTGCAGCAAGCCACTAACACCAGAAAGGGAAAAGCAGAGTGCAGGAGCCGTAAATGCCCACGTCTTGAATTAACACCCTTCTGTTGTGATGTTATTCTGATCTCAAATGAGTGCCAGCACCTTCTTTTTGACCAGCCCCGCTGACAAACTCCTCTCTCCTGTTGCCAGATGACGTACAAGGAATAAACAACCACAGACGTGTCTAGCAAGGTCACCATCACAGGGGGCATGATGGAGAAGTTATTGTGGCTAGGACTAGTCATAGGTTGGAACAGACTGGGCTGGGCTTAGAGAGAGACTGTAAATTGGGGGAAAGGACTTCCCTTCATTGGATTGTGCATATGCCCTCCCACATGCCCTATTGTACATATGCCCTCCCATATGCCCTATTTAACAAATGCCCATTATTATATGATAGGTTTTTGCCCATAGAAGTATAAGTACAGTCAAGTCCTGTGCCTTCAATGGACTGATAATCTAGGGGGTAAGGACACGTATTGAGCTGCACAAATACAAGAGAACTTCTTCCCTAAATGCACTGATGAAACGTTTGCTCTATGGGCTTCACACGGGACGTGAAAATCTCAATAACTACTCAGTAATAAGAAGATACAGGAAAAAAGAAGAGGGAATGAGGAGGGGGAGAGGAGGACGGGGGAGACAGAAGGAGAAGAAACACAGATGAGAACTTACTAGAGCTGGGGTGGGAGCCCAGCTTCTGTGACCCCCACTTGCACTCCACCCTCTGTTTTAGGAGGAGATACTGGATTTTCTGCTTAGTACAGAGAACGAACTCGTGTTCCCTTGTGAAAGCCTTCTTTGTGATCTAGTCCTGGTTTCCCTGGGGGAACTTAGGGAACAAGCTCAGTCAGTCCTGTGCATGCACTCTTCAGAAACCCAAGTGGGTTAATAGAATTCTCCTGAGAAACCAATAGAGGGCAGCAGCGGACAGACCAACCAGGAGAACAGTCTCTCGCCTATGGACACCTTTCTTCTCTCTGGAACCTTCAGGACAGCACAGGTGCTTGTGGGGCCTCAGAGTACCACTTTCCTCTAGCCATTAGAAAGAGACCAAACTCACCATAGAGGTGATGAAAATTGTCTCCAGCTGGGTTCAAAGTCTGCTTAGAAAATGTCTCTTTCAATAAAGGGAGCTAAAGGGTGAGGGATGTGGCAGTCCTTCGCCAAGACATTTGACATCCACGGATGACAGTAAGTGTGCCTATGAGCTTGGCTGGAAGCTGGGGGTAGGCCTGCTTTGCCAAGGGCTCCTTGCCAACGGGCCACATGTAGCAATGTGAAGTGTCCACGCCAGGTCTGGATGCACAGTGACAACAGGGTCCCGAAGGCGGGCCTGCAGCTTGGACCGCCACCCTGCACTGGGGTGAATGCCAGTGTCAGCGAAGTCAGGGCTGCCATTTTTAGGGCACCAGCAACAGCAGCCGTGCCATCGGGGGCTGGGGCTGCCCCACTGTGACTGGCACCTAGCAGCAGAGCGCTCATTGCTTCTGACAGCATGTCACTGCTGTACTTGTCTGAGATGAAGGGGGGATCTTTACCAAGCAACCCCAAGCACCCCTTCCGTGAGGGGTGGAGAGCCAAAAACAAAATGGGTGGCTTGATGCTGAGACTAGGTTGGAAAAATAAAATGAGGGAGGGAGGGAGGGAGGGAGTGGGGGAGGGAGAGGAAAAGATATAACACATGCCACTGTGTACATGTGGAAGTCAGAAAACAAACACCTTGGGTGTCCGTCCTTGCTTTTACCTTACTTAAGACAGCCTCCTGTTCACCACTGTGTACTCCAGGCTAGTGGCCTGTCTGTGTTCATCACTGTGCACTCCAGGCTACCTGGCCTGGCAGGTTTGGAAGACTCTCCTGTCTCTGCCTCCCATCATCTCACCATAGGAGCACTGGGATTACAGATACATGCTACCCTGTGAAGATCCAAACTCAAGTCCTCAAACATACACAAGTGCTTTACCCACTGGGCCATTTTCCCAGCCCCTAAAAAAATTGCAGTACTTTTGAAACACGTATAAAGAAATGAATATTCATTTTCTAACTTCTGGTAAAAGGCATGTTATATCTATAAGCATGGTAGCCCAGCCAGTCCATTAATCATATTAGGTAATACCAATAAAACCACTGCCACTCAGCCAGTTTTGTATCAAAAAAAAAAAGGTACTTGTGTGTATCTTAACCCAGTACTCATAAGAACAGCAATAACAGGGTGTGGTGGTACATACGTATGATCCCAGAGCTCAGGAGGCTAAGGCAGGAGGATCAGGAGTTCAAAGCCAAACTAGGCTGTACAGGGAGACTTGTCTCAAAAACAGTAAATAGGAGGACTGGAGAGATGGCTCAGCAGTTAAGAGCACTGGCTGCTTTTGCAGAGGACCTAGGTTTGATTTCTAGAATCCACATGGCAGCTAACAACCTTCCGGAACTCCAGTTCCAGGAGAATCTAGTTCCAGCACCCTCTTCTGACCTCCAGGGACATTGTATGACACAGGTGCACTTACACACATGTAGGCACTATATCCATAGACATAAAATTTTAAATAATAAGTAAAACATTTTTAAAGTAATTAGGAAGCTGGGGAGATATTCTAGAGCACACGTTTCAAAGGTCTTGCTGGCCAGCCAGCCTAACCTAATCAGCATGTTACACAACCATGACAGACCCTGTCTCAAAAAAACAAGGTGAATGGCTCCTGAAGAATGACACCGAGATTGACCTCTGACCTCCAAACAGATACACATATGTGTGAAGGCATTCACACACACACACACACACACACACACACACACACACAAGCATGCACATACACACAACCAAAATAAAAGGCAATCAACAGCAATGATAATAGTCGATGTTTACTGAACACCTACTAAATGCCAGGAACAGATTCAAAGTGCATTCCATGTGTGAGTCCATTCCATCCTCATGATAAGCCACTGTGGCATGTTATAGCCAGTATAGACGAGATAACAGAGGACCAGAGTGGTCAAGCAATTTGCTCAGTCACATAGCCAGGAGGTAGGAACCTTCAATTAGAACCCCACCATTGACTCCAGGGCCTCTGGGCAAAGAATTGTGTTAGGTGGGGAGGGTTTCTGAGGGGGAAATGAGCTTTGGGGGAAGAGTCTCACAGTCTGCTTCTCCTTCTCAGGTCAGTCAATACACATTTGCCATGTGCAGCTATCGGGAGAAGAAAGCAGAGCCCCAGGAACTTCTACAACTGGATGGCTACACCGTTGATTACACTGACCCCCAGCCGGGTATGTACCCATTCTTAGGTCATGACCACACAAAGTTGTCATTACTCTCAAGTCAATGATCAGCTTGTATTGGCTGGGCACTTGCTCCATGCTAGGCAGTAAGCTGCTGCACCAGCGATTCTCTAGAAGAAAGCAAAAACAAAACACATGTATACCAAGGACTGCGTATGGGGCTTGTGTGTGTGTGTGTGTGTCTGTCTGTGTCTGTGTATGTTGTATGTGTATGTTGTATGTGTGTGTCTGTGTCTGTTGTGTGTGTGTCTGTGTCTGTGTATGTTGTGTGTCTGTGTCTGTGTCTGTGTATGTTGTGTGTGTGTGTGTGTATACCAAGGACTGCGTATGGGGCTTGTGTGTGTGTGTGTGTGTCTGTCTGTGTCTGTGTATGTTGTATGTGTATGTTGTATGTGTGTGCCTGTGTATGTTGTGTGTGTGTCTGTGCCTGTGTATGTTGTGTGTCTGTGTCTGTGTATGTTGTGTGTGTGTCTGTGTCTATGTCTGTGTATGTTGTATGTGTGTGTCTGTGCCTGTGTATGTTGTGTGTGTGTCTGTGCCTGTGTATGTTGTGTGTCTGTGTCTGTGTATGTTGTGTGTGTGTCTGTGTCTATGTCTGTGTATGTTGTATGTGTGTGTCTGTGTCTGTGTATGTTGTGTGTGTGTCTGTGCCTGTGTATGTTGTGTGTGTGTGTCTGTGTCTGTGTATGTTGTGTGTGTGTCTGTGTCTGTGTATGTTGTATATGTGTGTACATGCAGGTGCATGTGTGTGTGCTTGCATATGGAGATCAGAGGTTTGAGTCAGGCATTTCCCTCAGTTGCTCTCCAACTTATTTTTTGAGACAGGGCCTCTCTCTAAATCTCGAGCTTACTGATCAGCTGGGCTAGCTGGCTGACCAGTAGGCACCAGAGAATTCATCTGTCTCTGCTCCTGCAGCACTGGGGTTACAGGTACAAGCCTGACCTTAAGGTGGGTGCTGCAAGCCAGGCTCTCATGCTTAAATGACAAGCGCTTTACCAACTGAGCCCCACTGGGTACCAGTTTTGCCATTGGTGTGATGGCTTGGCAAATAGTATGTTTGAATGACCTACAGAAGTTCCCCTTTTTACATGTGTGTCCCCTGACTGGAATCTGAGAACATACAAGGTTAGCTGATGGAACTGAGGAGGAAACCTGGCCTGAATGTTGTATTCCTCACAAGATGCTGCTCTCTAAGCAGAGGCGTTGAGGCGCCTAGGCTTATGTAGCTAACTGTGTAAGTGGTAGTGTTTCTTATAAGTTCTACACTGCATAAGTTCTATATCCTGCCCCCTCACACCTCTCCCCCTACCCATTTTATTTCTTTCCCAGAAAACTGAATAGAAATAAGTCTCAAAAAACCTTCAAAATGGGGGGGGGTGTGAAATCATTTCAGCATATTAATGAATGACAAGCACCAACAGCCCTCTCCCAGAGAAGTTTATTTTTATGCCAAATCTGCACAAGGCATTTCCAACCATACTGCATTATTTGGCCCAAAACCTTTTTTTCTACTCCCATATTGCTCTTCCACATGCAACAAAATACACAGAAAAGAAAAACAGAGTTTTAGAAAAGATGGGGTGTTAACCCGAAAAGGTATGGCAGGGAAGACCTTGGCCCCTGACCACCTGAGGACATCAGTACCCTTAGGATCCTGGGCCTGGGGAATCCAAGCAAGTACAACCCTTTCCAATTTCCATTTGTAACTTGCATCCCACCAGAGATTCTGTTGCAGAGTGCTGACCACGGAAGGTCTAGATTCAAATCTCTGCCCAGAAACTTTCATAACGAACACAACCCAGGGTTTGAAATGAACAGTTCCGAGCAACATTTCCGAATGATGTGGTCTGCAATAAAAAGCCTACCATTGGGATATTGTATAATTGTTTACAATTTTGCTCATCCTTGGGTTCTTTCAGAGAAGTAAATTCAGTCCTGCCAAAGACCCGTGTGGTAGAGTCGGAAGTCAGAAGGCTGGTGTCAGAAGGAAATCCAGTGCCATCTTATCACGGGAATTCCTTTTCATTCAGTCCCCACTGCCTGGCCACACTGGGCCCTCAGCACAGTCCCACACAGTGAGGGGGACTGAGAGCATCATCCTGTTTTGAAGGCTGTGTGATGGTGGAGCTGGACCACAGGACTAACTCAGGTCATGCTCTGGCACTTATCATGTGAATAGCTATAGCATAGTTATGATTGGAATTTACAGATGGAAGCAGGGTTCCCATGGTGGAGAGGCAACGTCAGGGAGGAGGCCCTGTATCCCTGCACACAGCAGTAACTGTGCCTGAGTATTCTAAAAGCTTCTGTCATTGTTTTCACATTGATCCCCAAGAGATGCAACTCCTTTGTGAAATATATAAATGGAAAGTAAATCGATTATGTTTCGATGGATAATAAGCAGTTGTCTGTCTTTCTCTGTGCTGACTCCTACTTAATATTTTCCAAGTAATTTTTGATTGAAAACTGACATTTAATTATTTCCATCATCCTAACTCTAACCCAGGATTTCTCTCTTCTTTGTGACCCCGAGGATGGTCACCGAGCTCTTGCATATGCCAAGCAAAGACTCTGACCTAGAGTCACAGCCCCTTAACTCAGAATGTCTTAGAGAGTGTTTGTTAAAGAGCTTTTACCTAGGAACCAGAAGGAAGGGGGTAAAGAATCATCATACTTCTGTGTACTTCGGAGGAGATGCCCATGTACCAGACAACCGGTCAGCTTAAAGAGATGAAAGGAAATGAGCGATCTGACCCGTGTCTTCAGAGATTGGAAGAGGCTCTCAAACAGTGAGCCTGCAAATCAAGGAGTTAGGATCTGTTTTCTCTCCTCCTCTCAGTTTTATCCAGGCTATTAATGACGTTGTTGGTGAGCTCAGTGCTCTCAAAACCTGTTTTTCTTACTTACCATAAGGAAGGATGCTACTGGATATTCTTGCCATAGGACCAGTCTGGGATCCAGAAAGTCACTGAGACACAAGTATTTGTGGTCAATAAGCTGGCTATTTAGGGTCCTTACAGTGTTGATCTGAAGAACTGGTTAATAGCTATATATAAGTTTCACTTGTGAGGTCTTCTCTTGTTTAATATTTTATTATTTTTATTTTATGGATGTGAGTGTATTGCCTGCATGTGTGTAAGTGCACCCATGTCATGCAATGATTGTGGTGTCAGATCCCCTGGAACTGGAGTTACGGACAGTATTTCTAGCCGCTATGTGGGTGCTGGGAATTGAACCCAGGTCAGCCAGTACTCAGCCACTGAACCATCTCTTCAGCCCCTTAAATTTTTAAATAGTTTTTATGTGTATTGCCTGCATGTATGTCAGTGCACCCATGTTGTGTAATGCCCACAGAAATCAGAAGAAGCATTGGATTCCCCTGGAACTGCAGTTACCAACGGTTGTTAGCTACCAAGTGGGTGCTGGGAATCAATGCTAGGTCCTCTGCAAAAGCAGCCAGTTCTCTCAACCACTGAGCCACCACTCCAGCCCATGAGCTGTTCTCTTTAAGTCCAAAATACATACTCTTTACCTTTCTCTGGATATGGCTTGAAGAGTATACAGCAGTTTCTGGATTCCCTAAGCAAGTAAGTTCTCAAATGAAAGGATAGTCTTTCAGAATAACTCTATGGCACAGTGTACCAAATACCAAGCTGATCTTAGTTCTAATTTTTTAAAGATCTGTTTATTTATTGAGTTTATGCACATGTGTGTGTATGCACATGTGGGGACATATGAATATGTGTGTGTGTGTGGCCCTGTACATGCATACAGAGGCCAGCAGAGGGCATTGGGTTCCTCATCTACCACTCTGCCTATTCCTTTGAAGAGAGGTGTCTCTGAACTTGGGATCCAAATTTTCTCAGGTTGAAAGCCCCCAAGCCCCAGTAATCTTCCTGTCTCTGCCCTCCTCCAAACTGGGGTTGCAGGTGTATATAGAATGTTGGGTTTGTTGTGTGAATACTGTGATCTAAATTCCAGAATCATAACTACACAGCAAGAGTTCTTAACTACTGGGCCACCTCTCCAGTCCTAAGATTGTTTTATTTTATTTTATTTAATATTTTATTTATTATTTTTATTTTATGTGTATGCACGTATTGCCTGCATGTAGATAAGTGCACCCATGTCATGTCATGCTGGCGGCAGAGGACAGAAGAGGCTGTTGGATCCCCTGGAACTGGAATTACGGACAGTTGTTAGCTGCCATTTGGGTGCTGGGATTCGAACCCGGGTCTTCTGCAAGAACAGTCAGTGTTCTTAGCTGAGCCATCTCTCCAGCCCCTATTTTATTTATTTAGTATTATTGTAGGTGTATATCATGTGTGTGCAAGTGTGTGTGCTACACAGTATGTGTGAAGGTCAGAGGAAACTTTGTGAGGAGATTCTCGCCTTCCACTTTTATGTAGGTTCTGGGGCTCGAACTCGTGTCCTCAGGCTTGCACAGCAAACGCTTTACCCACTGATTACCTCAGCAGTCCCCCTTGACACTGTAAAGACTTTGGCATCCATGAAGGTTGTTAGAAAGTAATCCCTCTGCTCCCCAGGAAGCTGGCTTCCTTTCCCATTTCTGCTCTAACTCCTGCATGGTTTTGACAGGTTAGCACCTATGAGACAATACTCTGCCCACTGTAGAGAGCTAGTACAGTGTCACATGTCACACTTTGGAGAGCCAGCCCTGGGCATTGCTCATTGGATTGCTGCCAGCCCTGGTAGCTATGTCACTGCGCACTTGCTTCTTCCTCTCTTGGTTCTCTGAGAACAATGTGCTCTCCCTCCCATTTTGGTCTCATCCTTAAGTCTTTGTTTTCTTAACACCTGGTGCTTCCATTCACTAGCTCTAGTGCCAATAGGCAAGGTTAGAAACCTAGTTCCGTACTTACACCAGCTTTGTAATCAAAGGGCACTTGTTTGCTTCTCTGTGACTCAGCTTTCTCATCTGTGAAATGGGAATAATAATTCTTACATCACAAAGCAATTGGGAGGATTTAGTTAAGATCTGGAAACTTAGTGCCATTTCCTCTCTACTCCGAGTGATTACAATGGAGAGGGTTCTCTACACACACATGACCCCTGATTGTCTTTGTGACTGCTGCTTCAGTAATACTGTCCTCATCCCCATGTCCAACAGGCCCTGGGGAGGGAGGCACAGCAGTGTAAAGTGCCCTTCCAGTGGTGCCTACCTTGGTGTTTCCTGATTTTAGCAAGGTAGCGATCCTCAGGGTCACCAAGCACAGATGGTCTGCACGAGCACCCTTCCAGTTCAGTCCCTGAGCTCATTTTTCAGACTGAAGACATCCTTCAAAGCTCTTCTTCTTCCCTTATTCCAGAATCTTCCTTCTTGTCATTCATTCATTACGATCATGAAGTTTCCCAGTTTGCCAACTATGTGCCATCCTTCCCAGAAGACACATTTTATACTCCTTCTAAGAATTTTTTTAAAAATAATTTATTGAGAATTTCATACATGCATATAAGGTGTTTTGATCAAATCCATGCCCACTCCCTCCCCTCTAAAATCCCCCCCCCCCACTGAAGAGTTAACCCTAAAATATTTTAAGGATTAGGTAAGAGCTCCCAAATACTTTCAACATTTTTGGCCTTTGGAATGAAGTATGTTGCTAAGAGGCCCAAGGACAATTTGACTTTTAGCCAGGAAACTGGCTACTTTTCTTTGGGGTCTTTTTACACTAACTGTCTAGCCAATTCCTACCTCCTGTTCTTATCACCACACCGTCTTCTGAAGAGGTTACCTAACTTGTGGATAGGGAATCTGGACACAGACTGCTCTGGCTTCTTCCATGCTGAACAGGGACACAGGGTGAGGCAACTGGAGTACCCCTTGAGTGGGTCTATCTAAAAGACTCCCAAATTGCATAACTCTTGTCTCTAAGGGGAAAAGAAGGTCCTTGAATGGTGAATAGGAGATGTGAAGGAGAAGTAAAGGCAAGAGTAATTAGCATTACAAGCTTCTAAGAAATTTTTAAACATCCCCCATAGTCATAACTACCAGAAAACTTTTTAAAATGCTGTTTTGATCTTGTATCACTAGATCTTCCATGTAAAAAAGTGGCTGCTAGGACCGGAGAAACAACTCAGCAGTTAGGATCACTTGCTGCTCTTGCAGAAGACAGGTGTTCAGTTCCCTGGCTGGTACCCACATCAGGTAGCTCACAACTGCCTGTAACTCGAGCTCCAGGGATCTGGCACCCCTTTGGGCCTCCACAGGCACCTGTACATATGCACATACACACAGAGAGACACTCATACCTATACATATAAATAAATAATTTTCTCAAAATGTATTTTAAAAATAGTCCCAAAGTTAGAAAGATTGCTCAGTGGTTAAGTGCACTCACTGCTCTGCTCTGACAGAGGACCTGGGTTCAGTTCCCAGCATCCACGTGATGGCTAACACCCATCCTTAACTCGGATTCCAGGGAATTTGATGCTCTCTTCTGGCCTCCACAGGCATTGCACAACATGAGTGTACTTACATACATGCAAGCAAAACACTAATACACATAAAATAAAAATAAATAAAATTTTAAGTAGTTTCTAGCTCCTGACCGTTATAAATGGAAAATTCCCAATATTCATCGATGTTTGTAAAAGAGATACCTGAATTAACATGGGGAGCACAGTGGTCAGATGTCATCCGGTGCTGCTGTAGATAGGCTTCTGACCAGTGTGCACTGGCAACTTGGAGCTGCTTATCTCTTAACTGAGAGGGGGAGAGGACAAATCTAATGAAGGCAAGAGCTTCATACATGGCTAGAGAATGCCAGCTCGCTGAAGTACAGGCTTTAGGATTCTGTTGAGGCACATGAGCTAGCCTTGAATTAAGCCCAGAGATGCTTCTACCTACCTTGCTCTAAACTTTAACCTTGAGAACTGCCCATGGAGAACCTGAGTCTATAGCATATCCATGTATTCAATAAACACCTGTTGAGCACCCCTTCTGTGTCATGATTATGCTAGGAAGGAAATAGCAGAGAACAGGTCCAACTGGAGCCCTTGTCCTTATGTCACACAGTCCTTCTGTAGCTACTAGAAGTCAGCATGAGTAATGGGAGGGTAGATAGGTTTAATGGCTGAGAGCACTTCCTGCTCCCAGCACCCACATTGGGCAACTCACAACCACCTGTAATTCCAGTCCCAGGGGATCTGGCACTCTCTTTGTGGCCTCCATGGGCGCCCACACACGTACACATACACACACACACACACACACACACACACACACACAGAGAGAGAGAGAGAGAGAGAGAGAGAGAGAGAGAGAGATACACACACAAAAAAATTTAAACTAAATCTTTAAAAAAGAGTGGTGAAAATTTAAATTAAGAAAGATGGGTTACCAAGGGTAGAGGTCAGACAAGGCCTCCTAAGAATGTAACTTTCAAATAAAAATATGTAGGTGTCAATCATGCAGATATATGGAAGAAAAATACTCCAGGAAAGAGAAGTCAAAAGGTAAGAACGTGCCTGGAGCTCATGTTAAGAGACAGCAAGAGGTTGGTGCATCTGCAGTGAGGTGAGCACAAGACAGGAAGAGAGGGGAGATGACAGGCAGTGCGGGACCAGCTGATGGGGGCTGCAAGCCTTGTCAGAACCTACGGTCTCATTTCAATGGAATGGAGGCCATTGAGTTGAGCAGAGAAACGGCATGAACTGTTCTGGGTTCCCTACTGAAAATTGATGCTAAGGGCTCAACCGGAGACAGCGGATTCATATGGGAGATGATTATTGGTGATCAGGATGGCAGCATGGGAGGGGCAGTAGGAGCCCCTCCCAGATCACCCAAGGGTAGAAGCATCAGCATTTCAATACCCACCTGATAAGTCAATGAGGGAATCAAAACGGACCCAAAGATTGTGGACTGGAACATCTAGCCAAATGGGCCCGGCTTTCCTAAAGTGGAGACAGGGTTAGGACAAAGACCAGGAGTTTGACCCTGGGCATGACATGCTTTGGAAGTTCATCAGACATCCATGGTCAGATCCAGGAACTCATTGCCAATCTGGAGTGCAGGGAGAGATGCATGGAACCTCAGCACATTCATATACCTAAAGGTTGAGGCATCATCAGGGATTGTAGGTAAAGGGTGCCAGGACAGAGCTTGGGATGCTCCCACATTTAAAAAGTCAGAGCAATGAAGAGGAAGAACCAGCAGAAAAGATGGAAGAGTCCCAGGGAGCTAGGAAGAAAACCAAATGTCTTGAAAGCCAAATAAAGAGCATGTTTCAGGGGCTGGAGAGATGGCCAAGTGGTTAAGAGCAGTTGCTGTTCTGACAGAGGACCTCAGTTCAGTTCCCAGTACCCACACCAAGTGGCTCAAAACCACCTGTAACTCCAAATCCATGGAATCAGACACTCTTCCGGGCTCCTAGGGCACCTGTACACACATGGTGTACACACACACACACACACACACACACACACACTGAGGCATACACACATACGCAGAAAGTTAGAAATAATAAATCTTTACAAACTTTTAAAGTAAGAAGCACATTTAGACAAGAAGGGATTGAGTGTCCTCCCTGATGAAGCAGCTCAGTGAGTCAAGTTAGGACTTTGCACGGAGTGCTGGATGCAGCAAATTTCATTTCATTGTTGACCTTGGCTAGAGAGGTTCAGGCAAGTAGCAGCATCTTTGGAGGGGCTTTAAGGTCAAGTGGAGGACAGAGACCCTTGCTGCTCAGAGGTGATCCTTCAACCTACAGCATCTGCATCATCAGCTTCTTAGGTCTTTAGAGATCCATGGAATGAGGCGTTGCAGTTGGTCCAAATGCCCAGGTGCATTTCTAATGATGGAGAAGCTTTGGAAGAGATGTCCCTTTCGTTGCAAAAAGAGCAACGGAAGAGTGGCCGAGGGAGAGATGGTCGGGGGCGGGGGGGTCTTCGTGGTGATGGTGGTGATGGTGATGCTGATGAATGTTTTTCGGTATGAGGGAAGGACTTGTATGTTTAAAGGCAGATGTTTGGCCAGCCTATAAGCAGCCTACTTGACATGTTGTTACCAGCAGGACAAAAAACTAGACATGAGCCAGCCTCAAAATGTCTCTTTAACATCCTGGTCCCATTCAGTGGCCAAATGGTTTTCAGACGCCCCATCCCAGAGTCTGATAAATTGCCCCTCCCCTCCTCCGGCCCAAGGAAAAGCTGCAGAAATGCTTTCTAAGGGCTGCGCCCTGCAGAAACTCTCTCAGCTCAGCTTAGATGTTGCTGTTCTCTTTCCTGCAGGTTTGGAGGGTGGCCGAGCCTTCTTCAATGCAGTCAAAGAAGGAGATACGGTGATATTTGCAAGTGATGATGAGCAGGACCGTATCCTGTGGGTCCAAGCCATGTACCGGGCCACTGGGCAGTCACACAAGCCTGTGCCCCCGACCCAGGTGCAGAAGCTCAATGCCAAGGGGGGGAACGTACCTCAGCTGGACGCCCCCATCTCACAATTTTGTAAGTAAATATGCCATTTCTTTAAAAAAATAGGTCTGTAAAGTAAATCTTCCAAATTTGAATGAGAAAAAACTAGTTGCTTTTACATGCAGGATTCTAAATCATGTTTGCTAAAAGCATGTGGTTAATGCAGGGCGAAACTTGGGGCAAAATGTTAGTAATTTTAAAGTGCAATACTTGACATTCTACACCAACTACAAATCAAAGGAATATATTTTTATGTCTATTTCTATCTCTTTGTTTGGATGAGAATTTAGAATTCACAGTCAAACATGTATTTGTTTGAGTCCTTCAAATATAGTAGATTCTGTGTATCGTTGCTTCGTTTCCTCCTATTAAAAGGAATTTAAAAATAGGGTTGATTTGAAATAAACTTAAATCTGCAATTTAGAACCATTTAAAAATAAATGATGACATTATCACATGCAGTAGAGGGGAAAAAAAAAAGAAAACCTATGGTACCTAAAATCACATTCTAAGCCGAAATATCAGAGACCCAAAAATGAAACTGTCTCCTCAACGGTGCTAGTTTATATGCAGTTTCTCCCCTTGTCTGTTTTGTTTTCTTTGCCCCGTTTTGTTCCATAGGATGGAAGGTTATCTCCCAGAACATCTGAATACCCAGGGTAAGGTGAAAGCCAGTAGTTGCTTAGAGACACTAATTTTAAAAAGAAAAATGGGACAAAGCAATCTATTATAGTGCAGGTATCCCTCCTGCATAGAGATCGCACCTTTCTCTAAATATCAAATTACCTGGTCATAACTCAGATATGAGTTCATTCTAGCAACAGCCAAGGTGATTTCTTATTTTAGTATGGGACACACTCCTTCAGCATAGGTCACTGAGCTCCTCTCTAGAGATGAGACATAATCATGAGGAAGTCACAGGAGACTCCTGCTCCTATAGCATCTGTATCCCAGGGAGTGTTTAGATGGCCCACAAGTCAGCTCCACACATTGACAAATGGTAAACGCAGTGGCGAACATCATACAGTGGTAACTGACAGGGTCAAAAGGACATTAGACAAATAGATAGTCAAGAAAGTCTTCTTAGAGCGTGAGTCCACATTCTAGGGAGCTGGCCCACTGATCTAGGGGCCCATTGACTCTTAGGGCAGAGGGATAAACAAGTGGTATGAGACCACAGCAGAAGATCCCCTCTCCTGCTATGCATGTCCTATGTCTCTGCTGCTGCTCCTAAGCCAAACATGAGTATGTGGGGAACAATGTTACAGTGTTAGAAATGAAGTAGAGGGAACTTTTCTTTTCAATGAATTTCACTGCTCTGGCTATTTCTGTCTGGAAAGGCACTGTTCTTCAATCTTGCTCAGGGAGTATAGCTCTTTTTGGGAAGACAAACTCCATCCATCGAATGCTCCCAGTTCAGTACTGACAGTTTCTTAAAGGAAGATGCATTCCATGGTGGAACCTCACAAATAACCACACACAGTAGCTTTCCAAACAGAAAATTGTGAACAACAACAAAAAAAGACAAAGAAGACCTAGATATGGGAGCCAGGGGAGAAGGGACAGCCCTGCAGCATCTGCTCTGAGCTGCCCACTCTAAGATCCTGACTGACATAAGGAATAGCCAATATTTAATTTCTAAATGAAAGGCAACCATATGAGGAATCCTCTCCTCTCACCCTACCTGGAAACTTTTTATTAACACATCTAGAAACAACACATCCCATCATACCCACCTAAATCATTTTTGTATGAAGGAAAAAATTCTAATTATAATCACCATCCAAATCAACCTCATGAAAGATCTATCTCAGGTGATATTTGGAAAATTTTCTTCTTTTCAAATGATCGCCTATTCTCCTTAGGTCA
Source organism: Nannospalax galili (assembly GCF_000622305.1). NCBI lineage: Eukaryota > Metazoa > Chordata > Mammalia > Rodentia > Spalacidae > Nannospalax > Nannospalax galili. The sequence continues at coordinate 1,580,341 of NW_008332583.1, forward strand.
TTTCACTTTGCATCCGACGTCTCTATTCTGTCATCCACCCACAGTAAGAAATTGTTACATGGTTTGCGATTGCCCCCACTTTTTCTTCACTAATACAGGGAAGAGGAAGGACATCCAAGGCTACAATTAAATAGAGAGAAGAGAGGGTGTGGCTCGGTGATACAGCATACACACAGGGCTCTGAGCACAGAGTCTTACATTTCCCCCTTTACAGATGAACTTAAAAGGACCCATGATGGAGGCTGTTGAAGAGCAGATGACTCTGTGGAAACACACAGGGGTTCCAAGTTGGGTTCCCTGGTGGATAGGATTCATTTTCTTCTAAAATTGAAGTGCAGGTCCTTGGGAATCAGCACAGAATTCAGCTGAATACACAATAGCATACCAACATGTTACAGCCTTATTTGACACTTTTATTAAATAAATCATCCAGCAAAATCCTAAAGGGTAGAATTAGGATCTGAAGATCGTCCCTATAGACTTTATAGTAAAGTATATTTAGGTGATCAAGACACATCAGACACTGAGATAGTACCTGCCTAAGTGATTTCCCAGAACCTGGGAATAGTGCCATCTTCTCTAGAGACTTCTAGAAGTCTGCCTCAGAATGAAAGTTCTTTAAAGAATGTGAGATCCACCCTCCCCCTAGGCGTGTTGAATGCCCACTACAGAAGGCTCCTTTCTCATAGACAAATGTGAAGCGCGCTCTGTGCCTGCAGCAGAGTGGTGGCTTTTCGTCACTGCTTGTGTTTCTTCAAATCATCACTATTAAAAAGGTCAGTCTTTGTGTGTGTGAAACTCATTCTCCTTTGCCGAGATTTCCCAAATCCTAGCACCAAAGCCCTGTATTCCCAAAACCCTCCACACCAGGCAAACTGAGACCAGTGGTCACCCAGGACTACAAAGCAAGAAAAAATGGAAAACCAAGCAGAGTGTAGTTCTAAGTAGCAAACGCTGGCACTCACATTGAGTTGATGCATTGTCTTTATGTCACATCATAAAAATTAACCCAATCACAGATTCTCTAGCTAGAAAAAAAAATCAAGTATTGCATTTTAAAAAGGTTTCCTTAACTTCAAAAGGTCAAGGTCATTATTGCATGCTTGACTCTGCACATGCCTTATTAAATCTTGGTTCGGAGTATTTGTTCAAAGTACTTCTCATCCTTGCCAGGGAATAATCTTAATGACTTTTCAGTGACTTACCTTGGTGATTGCTGGGTTAGTATTTACACAGCCCAGGAAAGCTACATAGAAATGTTTTGGGAACAGAGAAAAAGAAACACTCCAATCTTGTCCTGTCGCTGTCTGTTCCAGGGAATCTTGAAAACGGGACAATTTATAGTTTGGGAAATTTGGGATTAATTGTGAATGGTTTTGGGTCTTTCCAAATTCAGCTTAACAGACTTCTCAGTGCAGTTTGTAAACATTTTTTTTGCATTTCAAAAATTCAATTTCAAATTAAAAAGACACGTCTAAGAAAGAGTGGAGTGGAGTATTTATGGAATTACAAACAAAAACTGGGGAAAATAGATCCTGCTATTCATTAGTTTGTGTGTGATTCTACAAGCATTTGGGGAGGGTTCCATCAACCTTTAAAATTTTTGTTCTTCTATAGTTTGTTTTGTGTGTGTGTGCGTTATCAATTTAATTTTTCCCATTTTAGTTACAACTTAAAAATTTAGTTGGTACCTAGTTTCTCAATTTTTAAAGAAACAAATACTTGTAATTCTGCAATTTTAAGGGCAACATTGTGCACACTGGAAATGGGCAAAGCTGTGGTAGAGTGTTGCCATGATTCATTGTGCCAAGTGGCCACTCACAGAGACATCTTATCCCTGTCTTTATGTATTAAAGAAGTATTCCAAAGCAGCACCTCAGTGCTCATTTGGAGTGGGGAGGGGGAAGAGTATTTTAAGCTTTGCCATTTGGTCAATGGTTGCTGGATATATTACTTGCAATTAGTTATTTTACTGACTATTTCTCAACTAACCACTGTTAACCACACTGTGTGCCCCAAAGTTGGATGTTGCTGAGAACTGCTCTGTTTTTACCATCACTGAAATAATCTTCAACAGTTAGGGGTATTTTGGTTACTGTTGGATTGGGGGAGGTTGATTTTTGTTTTTGTTTTTGTTTTGTTTTAAGTTTTCTTGTTCAATCTTTGCTCAAACCCAAGAACTTTAGCTGCTAGGTTAGAACTCCTGTCTGCTTTCCTGAGCCTTGTTGCTAGTCTTTATGTTATTCTGGTTTGTTCCTTCTTACCCTGCTAACTTCTAGCTGGACTGAAGGGTAAGTGCTCCCCCATAGCTAGCACAGCTCAGATAATCCAACTCGATTATCTGACACCTGCAATGTGCTTCCCCTCTCCTCTTAAATCGCCCTCATGTCTAGACCTTGTAGTAAAATTTTTCATGTTATTTTCCTGACCTTAGGTTTGAAACATAAGCCTCCATCCTGAAGCTAGGGTGCATGCCATGTGTGCATAATTGCCTCCTCTCCTTGGCTTTCATATTGGCATCAAATGAACCTCTGAGTAAAGCCAATCGTGAACATCTCCTAATTCTTTATGATTCCAAGAATATTAATTAATGTCACAATGAAATGGCAAACTATGCCGCTGTTTCACAGAATTCACAGCTACCTGACCGTTCAATGCCTGAAAACAGATCATTTTGCACTTTGACACAATGATGTGTTGTTGTTGTTGTTGTTTCTCCTTCCCCATTCCAAAGATTACCATTGATGTGGTAACCATGGATACTCTAACAGATAGGAAGAGGGAGTAGGAAGCCCCAAGATGTTAACTCGGCAAGACTTGAAATTGCAAGATACAATTAATAAAGTAAATATATTATTTGAGCATTAAGGAACTCATTCTACTTGGTTAAGGGTGTATCTTCAAATAAGACCCAGTTGAAGACTGATTTTTTAAGCAGATCTGTAATACCTGGAGCTCCATATTCAACAATGACAAATTAAAGACAAGCTTGAGAACATGTCATTTTATTCACGAATGCTTTCAGCCCATGATCGCAGTGCCCAGGAGAGTCTGGCCTGCGCTCTTGAATGCCATTCTGCACCTCTCTCCCAAACAATGACAACAATAACTTCTTCAACTGTATTTGTATTTGTCCGAATTTTTCTAAATGCAAACTTGTGAGTGAAAAAAGACATCTTAAAACTTTAGGAAAATCTTCCTCTGTAGCGCTTTTTAATAAAGAGAGTTTGCAATTCCTTTATTCTTATGGGAATAAGCCGTACACCTAAAATGTGTTGTGAGAAAACTTAACGTTGGAGAGAGCTAGAAAATTTGGTCAAGAGAGTGGGCAAATATGTATCTGAGTTCTCTGAATGCTAATTTAGAAGACAAAGGCCATGCCATTCCTCCTGACCATTTAATAGTAGTCTTTTCTTCCAATTCTTTTTGTTTGTTTATTTTAATTTGCTTTTCCCTTTCTTTCTCTTTTATTTTGCATACATGTACCCCTGGCTAGCAGACAGACTTTTTTCACCAAGCAGATACTTGATTTAACTTTCCTTTCCTTTGAATGTCTGATGAGGCATCTCAAAAAGCTTACTATAGAATGTGAACTTAGTGGGAATTTAGGATTTTGCTATACTTTTTTTTCAAGAATGAAAGGATGGATGACTAGCTGACTGGATGAATTCTGTTCTGAGCGAATTTATGTGATTTGCACAATGCATCGCTATTCCTGGTAGATTTCGAATAGTCATTTGCCTTAATTCTGTTCTATAGATTTATCTGATGAGATCTTTGCTATATCTTCTTGAATTGTCAACTTGCAGTTGCTACATGGAAATATCAAAGAATTAATTCAATATCAACACTTTATATGGCCCCACACCACACTACAAATCACTTTTCTTCTCGTTGTAAAAGTAAATGGATTTGTAAAAGGATGGACCTTATAGTCAGGTCCAAAATTCCCAAACAGCAGAACCTAATCTAAAAAGAACATATTAAATGAAGGTTCATTTGTTTATTAACCACATCAGAAGATTTTGACAGGTTATTCTTTACTCGTTTGAGAATTATCATGTCAGCAGAATACATTATGAACCAAATACAGAAAATTTATCTTTGCTTATATTATAGGGAACATGAAAATAATTGAGAATATAGTAATTATAACAGGGAAATTCATTGAAAATGTAGTCATAGCAATAGAGAACATTAAAAATCACTTGTTTTTGACTTGAAATCACTGACAAAATAATCTCTGTTGTGATTTTCACTCAAAGCAACTGACTTACAAAAAATTAGAAAAGATTCACATTGAAATAAACATCGCATGTTTCCCCCTTTGGGTGTATTGGCGTGGAAGCTTTAAAATGCCACGTGGCCCTTAGCCTCCAAGATGCCATCCTTTCTTAGCCATCCACATTAGGTTAGTTTAGTCAGAGACACTATGAAGAAATGAAGTTGTTTCCCAATCAAGTGGTCTATGGTGGGTCTCAGGGCAGGAGGCATGGGAAGGCCATTCTCTCACTGTGCACAGCTCAGGCAGGGTACAACATCTCCTAGTGACCTGACCGTGCCAAGAAAAACTCTTCTAGAGAAATCTGTGAACAGCCAGCTGCCATCAATCATTGTCATTTCTTTATTTCATGTCTCCTGATGAGGCTGACGACTGTCATTGTTCGTTACTGTCCAAACCATGCATTTGCTCTTGACTGTCAAGCACATATGACATGCACACATTTCCATATAAGAAAGATACAAAGTCACCTTTTAATTTGCACTTTGGGTTCACAGACGGCTTTTGAATTACATTAGCTATTCTTTTGCCTCTAGCACGTAGTGGGAGCAGCAAGAGCCCTGACTGTACTCTAAATTTCAATGATAAAACAATTACCTCTCATCATAGAAGAGTTTCCTGAGAGAAAAGAGCCCTTTCAGATACTTTGTTAATAATATCATCATAATTACTTTCAACAACAGAGTTCTTTCTCATTCACCATAAAAACTTCCAAAATATAACAGTGCAAAATAAAGACATTTGCCTTTTGTTTTCAATCCTTGAGATGCTGTTTCAATAGTGGAAAAATCTAAATAATAAATCTACAAATTTGAAAGCCATATTATTCATTCAAGCAAAGTACATTTGTTTGGTCGACACTGCAAACGTATCTAAAAATACAGTTTTCTGAAACAAAATCACTTAAATATGCTTACTATTAAGAGATCATAAAACTATTACTTATTTTTTCTAGTTGAGGAGGAAAAAAATAAAAATAATATCAAACATCCAATGCACCAAGGTGTCATAACCAGTTCAAGAATAACATAAATGTCACGTTTATTTCTCAGGGTTCATCCACATGAATTTCAATAAAGAAGAGCATGAAGTTCAGAGGAAGCTATCACTGTAGGAAATAGTGTTGCCAAAACATTCCTTAACTACCAATCCAAACTTGGTTCTAGGCTAACTTGCAGTAAATAAGTAGACAAGTTTCCACTTTGAAATGCCCCTGTGCTCCCTCAGCCTGTCTCTGTGTCTCTGAATACCCCTGATAGTGTTTAAGGTTCTAAATGTTATGGAGATACCAATATTAGCTTAAGCTTAACTTGAAATCATTTTCCTATCCCATACATAAAGGACTTTAACATCCTTACAGAACTGAAGCTCACAGACAGGATGGTGAGCAGTGTCTGAGAGATATGTTGGATGATGCTCTAGCCTCAGAGTCTTCAAAACCTCATGGCCCACTTTCAGTACATTTCAAACCCTCACAGACCAAGGAGGCCTTGAGAGTTACTTCCTAAAGCCAAGTCTGGGAAAGGAAGAGGTTGAAGTTGGTTCTTAAAATGTACTCGATCTTGGATTTAAAAAAAAAATCACTTTAACAACAAAAATAAAGAGTATGTATCTTCCAAAGTAAGTGGCATTCTAAATATTAGTGGGATTTTACATAGTTACTTAGCTCTCCTAATGCTATTTTGCTCAGCTTAATACTCAAATTCATTTTCATTCTCTTGACACATGCCAAATACTGGCAAAGGAAGTGATCCCAGTGTCTGAGTTCAGGAACTGACTCTCTCCTACTTCTGCTCTGGACTGTTTTCTCCCCTGGTAATGTCAATGCTGGATTTTTCTTTAATCCACCAGCTCTAATTGTTTGTGCAAGAGGAAATGGAGTTGCAAAGAGCATTTGTTTCTTTCTGTTCAGCACTGTAGGAGAACAGACTGGGACAGTGCAAGAACGACTAGATGGTGTTGCTTGGGAAGCGCCCACTAGTTCTTTGGAACAGAATTTGGAACAGCTGGACCACTGCAGTGTTTTATTTTAAAATAGACAACATATGTAATGCATATGGTCCTAGACATGTATGGAGACACAAGCAGACAGTCTGAATAGTATCCAAAGACACCTGCACCTAGAATCCTGTTTCCTTCTATAAGATTTTTTTCCTCTAAGAGCACATGTTCCCACTTTTGGATTTTGCAGGATACCATCTGAATCCCCATGTGTGAGGCTCCTTAATAAAGCCGGTGGGGAGTTGCTTGGGATGGAGGTGTCAGAGTCACTCATTCGGTTAATAACCACTTCCTGTAGAGGCCAGCAAAGGAAATAACAGATCAGAAAGAGCTCTCAAGGAACACATTACCTACCAAGAGATTCTGTTGTGTGCATGTGTCCTGACCACTGAGAAATTGGAACACAACCCAGCAAAAATCAGACAAGACATAGAAATTAGTTACATAGGGACAGAGCAGAATCATGAAGTGGTAAGATTGAGAAGGGCTCCCCGTTTCCTAGAATGATGTCGTTAAAGAAGCAAGAAAAGATGGACTATTAGCTCTACATACAGAGACATCTTTGGCTCGCTAACAGATGAATGCAGACTGGCTTTGAAAGCACTAAGAAGCCAACTGTTTACTCCTAGCTAACATTTATTGAGTGCGTACTATATACCAGGTGCCTTCCAGGCATGTATTAGATCCTGTCAACAACTCTCTGACAGTAGTCTCTAAATGCTGCCTTCAATTCACAAACCTTAAACGCTCGCTTCTCCCCATACCTAATAAATGGGTGATCCAACCTCAAATCCAGTTGTGAATCCAACCCCCAATCCTGCCACTTATCAACTCTGCTCTTCTAGCTAGAAATAAACTGTGACTTTAGAGTAACAGTACCCATAAATCAAGAACTAGAAAACAATGTCAGGGGCGATGGCTCAGTGCATAAAGGAGCTTTCCACCAAGCCTGACCGTCTGAGGTAGATCACCAGAACCCAGTCGGTGGAAGGAGAGAACCGACTACCAAATGTTGTCTTCTATACTCAGCGTGTACGCCACAGCATGTGAGTGCCCTCACGCACAATTAATTAATTAATATGATTCTAAAGAGTTAAGAAATATTTATTGGTAGAATGAACCTGTTTGCTTTGATGAAGTATGTTCACTACTTTTAAAAGACTGTACCAAGTGCTACCTGTGTTCCCAGTTCTATTAGATACTGAGAACTTACTGGGGAAGGAAACATTGCCGGTAATCCCTCCTTAGAACTCAAATGTTTTGAGTTGACACTTTGAACTTGCGTTCGCAGCTTACCCTTCCTCTATTTCAGAGTAGAAACTGCAGGTAACTATTCAAGGTGCCATGGGAACCAGGCGCCCTTACACGCACTCTTGAGTTTTTGGAACAATTAAGATAATGAGGCTAATTCTTAGCAAATGGTAATTTTGTGCAAGCTCAAATCCCAGGGCTGCTCATCATCTTGCCAGAATCCCGCTGTATGATGCCACATCCCACATGTACAGATGTACAAGGATGCTCACCATCACTAAACTGTAGTCCAAAATGGCAGAAAGGAAACAGAGAGGCCAGCTTGTCTGCCACACAAGTAAGCTGAGATTCAGAGACAAACGCACCAGCATGCAACCACTACTTAAAACTGGCAGTCAGGGACCAGGGGATGGGAAGAAGGGTCCATTAGTAAAGTGCTTGCCATCAAAGCATGAGGACCTGAGTTCAGATCCCCAGAGTATACATAAAAGCCAGGCACAGCCAGTACCAGTGAGGCAGAGACAGGAGGATCCCTAGGGCATGCTGGCCGGCCAGCCTTGCTGAGTTGTGAGCTCCAGGGCCAGTGAGAGACCCTGTCTCAAAAAAAAAAAAAAAAAATAGGTTGAGAGTGACTGAGGAAGACAGATCCCCCCATCTCTGACTGCCAATGTCAACCTCTGGCCTCCACATGCACATATATGCATGTGCATCTCACATACATGCAAACATACACAAACAACACATACAAAATGGGAGTCAAAGTAGGCTCCAAACCACCTAAATTCAAGTTCTGGATCATTCTCCATGTAGACTAGTAGAAAGATGAAACAAAGAAAGAAAAGACAAGAAGGTTTATTTTTATAGTTACTGTTGAAAAAAAGAAAACAGGCTGATTTAACCCATGTTTTTCTGTAAGCTTGCTTCAAACTGTCAGTAGAAAAGGAAATTATTCTTTAGATGCACTCTTAACCAAGAACGAGCCTATGAAGCTATATTCACGGAGGACCTGTGACAGGTTAGGGGTAGAGAGAGTGTCTATATTCAGGTCTCCCTAAACAGTCAAACTGTCTTTGAAAAGACTACATCCTGAGTAGCCACAAGGTAAAACAGCAAAGTATTGAAGAGGCTCAAACAAATAATATCACGCTTGAAATCTGTGCTATATTTAACAGCTACAAAAGAGTCCCTTTCTCTCCAAGCTGAATGACCAGTTGTACCATTATAATTGAAGAGCAATAAATTAGATGAGCCAAACTGGCAAAGTACAGCCCTGGCCGATGTGTCAGCTTACAGCCTCTGCCGAGAAATCCGAAAGCAAGTCGCTGATGCTAGCCAAGCTGCCTGATCTATCTGTTAAAATCAGGAGGCAGGGGGTGGATGCGACTTTCCATGAGGATGTGATAGATGAACAATTCAGGCCCACCCCATGCTTAGTCCTTCCTGAATTAAGTTGACCTGGAACCCACAGGAGGGAGAGGTGAGGGCAAGATCCACGGGAGGAGCTGGAGAAGGGCTGCCTAGTTGGGGCAAGTGTCTTTACATCGGGAGAGACCACAGGTTGGAATAAGTTGAAAACACTTTGTCTTGGGCCACAGTTAGCACAGCCCATGCTAAGAAGCATCCAGTCTTCCCCCCAAGCACCATAGTCCTGACCATCCTGAATCAAAAGAGGCCTACCAACCAGAGCAAAAGAAACCTCTTAGATCAAGAACCAACCTCAATTTTAAAACCCTTTCCTAAGGACAAATCTGAAGCCGCTGACGGCAGGGCAGGTCCTTGCAGTTTCTCTAATATAATGTCTGCGTGTGCAGTATCTTCAAAAAGCCTGTGCCTTATCACTTTAATGGAACAATTTGGCTGTTAAAATATGATTCTTCAACTTGCCTTCTGGAGACTGTTGCTTCTGTGTGTCTTGAGCATAAACAACACATCTTGTTCAAACACTGACCACTTACTGTTTCCCTACAAAATAACCAAAGATTTTTAAAATCTTAACAATCAATAGGGGGGATGAGGGCCGACAAGCCGTGCATTTAAGTTTGAATGGCAGCTGAACCCAGTGAGAAATCGTGGTGTTAAAGGCACACTGTTACCATAAACCATGCTCACAGCCATAGCCTATGCATGGCAGAAAAAAAGGCTTCCTGGAACAGAGGCCACATACGAAAATATTATTCAAACACCCTCCCAAATCAGAAATCAATTTTCCCTTTGCCCTGATCATATTGCTGGTTCCTGGCAGGTTCCAGTATCCCAGTAAAATGTTGCATGCAAAGAGATGAATAAAATCTTGCTTGATTTGCTCTAAGATTTTTGTCTCATTAGAGTCTGTGTATCAGGAGTGTGAGGTAGAGTGAGTTGGTCTCTTTAACATAAAAGACCTTCATTCATACCTCTTTAGGGGTTTCTTGGTGGTACTCAAGTTGAATTCTCTGAGTTACTTTGCCAGCTGAGGATAGTCTGTTTCAGTTACACATGTTGAGATTAATTAGTTAGCCCTCAGGAGGTTTTGCCTACAGCCTTCACCCTGTAAGGAAAAGCGTGAATACAGGAGACTATTAACTTACAATAAGTGGCAGATTGTGGCCCTCACACAGTACTTTTCTGTTTGTCTCTTTCCTAAGCTTTGCTAATAGAATTGGTGCCCTACAAGGCAAGGCCCTTGCCTATAACACATTAAATTCCTTTTTAACTCCCCCCCCCAACTTCAGTGAAAATCTTTTCTTTTTTTAACTTAATTTTGGACAGTTGGGACTCAGACCTTTTAGGACACCAAATTGGCGATGGGGATTTGGAAAGGGAAGGCACAAATATTGTCACTTTGCTGAAAATCAGCATTATCCTTTTCCAAGTAATCCCAATAATCATAGAGAAAGTGTTCTAGACATAACCACTAGAATGGCAGAATCTATTAAAAACCTACAAAGCTAACTAGGCTGTTACCAGCAAAGATCCGATCTGCTTTCAGCGTTTGGTGAAATGCAGGCGCAAGTTGTGGTCTTTTGCTTAGTTGTAAAGAGCAACATGAAGGCACTGGAATTGTGATCATTTGATAAACATGTTGATGCCAATATATTTTTGCCTAAATGCAGTAAACTCACCAGTAAGTGATGCAAGTTGACAATGGGAGGGGGGGTCGAAAACTATCTTGGGGATGGGGTGGGTAGCAATGAGGATGCAGCTAATGTTCATAATGCCTAGTGTTCCCGTGTATCTGAAATGTCAAAGAAAATGTGATGTGTTTCTCTGAATTGTGTCTCTCTCTACATGTATAAATGAACAGATGCAGATAGAGCTCAAAAGCATGGTATGGATGAATTCATCTCTTCCAACCCCTGTAACTTTGACCACGCTTCCCTCTTTGAGATGGTGCAGCGTCTGACTTTGGATCACAGACTTAATGATTCCTATTCTTGCCTGGCAAGTATATCCTTTGATCTACAGACATTTAAATGTTACATTTTTTAAAAGCATAATATTCCTCTCCTCTATGTCAGATCTTTCCCCACCGCCTGCCGCCTCCCCCCAATCTCTTTATCAATTGTAAACATATCTTTGATTTTCCACATTGTGATGGTTTTGCTTATCAAAGAATCAAGACCGAGTTAGAGGAAATGCTCACAAGAGACATATCCAATTCCCCAGCTCCCCCATTTTAATTTCTTCCTTTCAGCTACTATGGGAGAAATATTCCCAAGAGGGCGACTTGAGCTCGGCACCTGCTTATGGTGAACTTATAAAAACTGCCTGATTGTCTTAGTGTTTACGATGCTCCCCTCATCCATACCTGGTACTCCTAGCTCATTAAGGAGTGCATTGTTTATGTCACTTTTAAAGACCGAGGCGGTTGCTAATACCCTGCATTCTCTGTAAGCCCTTATGGATTTGAGCCTGTTTATTTAGGCGGCACTTTTTTCTCCTCATGATACTCAGAGTCTTTCTCATCATATAAGACAATTTTGGGGTGCATTAGGCATTTAGAAACCCAGCTATCCAGCAAGGGGTGTCTCCATTTCCTAAAATCCCATTTTAAACCTAGATTCACATTAGTTCACTTCAAGGAACTGCTATCATATCTTTATCGAATTTTTGAAAACACATTTCAGCTTTGGAACTATCAAGCCTAAAACCCTAACAAAGATTCAGTTCATTTCCATCTGCAGACTATAAATTGTGACTTTATTTCTTAAAGGTAAATATTATTAATCCCACTTTATAGACAGGAAAGAAGTGAGGAAATGATCAAATGATTTTAAGCAGAGAAAAATTCTCATTCTTAACTCCAAACATAGAACATGGTCTATTTATGTGGTATTAATGTTATATAATTAACAGACATTAGCATAAACCCTATTCTGAATGATTATTTTAAATTTCTTTCTTGGGGAGTCCTAGAAGCCAAAATATTTTTTAAGTAGGTAAAATCATCTTAAAAATAGAAATGGAATTCTGTGGGATAATTTATTAATCTATGGCTCATAAATGATACATTGATTACATCAGGTTCAGAATCTCTTCATCGGAAGGACCGACTTTGCCAAATTGGAAAGGAATACCACATTGACTTTAAGAGACAGAGAGAAAGCTTACCTTGCATTGCAAGGCCGTTTTTCTCAAATGTATTTCCTACTATTATCTAATTCTAAACTGCATTTATGGAAAACTGTGATAATACATATCAACATAAACCAATCCCTTTTATGTATGATTTCTACTCACTTCAAGAATGCTTCGTGAGGAATGCTTTTTGAGATGTATAATTTTTAAGACTTTAGTTCACATTAATGTTTGAAAACAATTTTCTCGTTTTGAAATTTACCGTGAAGGAGACTCAGTAAATACCCTCTAAAAATTAAACCAGAAATGAAATGCTGACATTCGTGTCCCGTTAGTCACTATAAGCTTGATAATACGATCTAAATAATAATTTTTAAAATCCCACAATAGTGAATGATCCAGAATAGCTTTCTTCTCTGTTTATATACCTGGATCAATTAATTATCGGTCCAGAATTTTAGAAAATAGCAGAAATTAAAAGGACCGTATCCCCTGCCACTATATAATCCATTTTTTTCATTATTATAATCTTTTTTTCAGCTGGTTTTGGAGACCGACCAGCAGGGATACATAAATTTTTCTGTGTCTTCAACTCAGTTCCTAATTGATATTTCTTCAACTCTTTTCAAAGCAGCTATTTTGGCATCTACAAAAGACTTGGTGTCATCTGAGTCGTAGAAAATATATTTTAATCTTTCACAGCAGTGTTGTTTCTAAGATTTAGCATTTGGGGTAGCAGATGGAGAGGCAAAGAAGTTGCCTATAGGGGCAGCCCGCTGCCTCGACTACTCTCCGCCCTCTGCAGTAACTTATAATTTGAAATAGGAAAGATGCCGTCTTTCGCTGGATGCATTGCTGAGCTGCATGTTGTCAATCGAAGATCCCCAGATCCCTGGTACACGATCAGAGTGCTACAAAGGCCTCCCTCTCCAAGCTCCTGAGACCTCTGTCTGTTGCCTAGTCATTTTCTCCCTCTGTCCTTTCCCAAGATGCAGCAATATTCAAAATATGACTCAAACGAGACCCTCAAAGTAAAATTAAGTTTATCTTTAAAAGAGTTCCAAATTTCCAACTTAGACATTACTACCTAAATTAGCTAATATCTTGCTAAGATAGCATTGAAATCAGAAATTATGGTTTTAGACTCTACCCAAGGTGACTTTCAATGCCAAACAAATCCCTTGCGTTTCTGAGGACCTGGTTTCCTAATTACATAACAGAGACCGTAGTTTCTATCCCATTGCACCACCAAATTATTATCAGAGAGTCCATCTGGATTCTCTGTTATAGCAGGGTTTGGTTGGTCTCAGAGTGAGCAAATAACTAGAATAAAACAAATATTTATCAGAAGGAAACAGCAGAACTGTAAACCAGGGCACAAGAAGTTCCTCGGTTCCATTCAGTCTAATCTGATTCATCACTGGAAATCATAGTCACTCTGCTCACTGTGAAGCCTTATACCTTCATTTTAAAATTTACCACATTCTTCTAAAGTGGAAAGATTTACAAAGTCTGGCACATATGAAAATCTGCTCTAATATTCCTTTTATGCTCAAGGGCCTAGGATAGACAGAACTGAGTGTGAATCTTGTGGATGTTGTATATATGACTTCCTTAATCCAGATCACCACATTGTAGTATATAAAAACAAGATGCACACATCCAGCCTACCTCAGTGGGGAGCTGGATGGCTCAACTGAAAGCTGCTTGTCAAGCACAGGGTATCTATCAAGCCAAGGCATTCAAGTCATAACTTCTTCTGCTCAGTGACCAAGACTTTGGCCCAGTTTCACCCAAATTTTCCTCTAAAGTAAATGGTTCAGTATTGGAGCCCTGGTGACTCTCTTTTTCTGGAATTGTGCTGTTTGCTGATACAACTCTACGACTTTGGAGGAAATTCCACATTACCATTGAACTCAATTATATTTCCCCATCTGCATAGCAGGGATAACAGAATCTTTCTGTTGTCTGCTGCCAGGGCTAAAGCAGACAGTATAAGGGCTGGAGAGATGGTTCATCTGTTAAGAACACTTGCTGTTCTTACCCGGTTCGATTCTCAGCACCCACATTGTGGCTAACTACCATCCATAACTCTAATTCTAAGGGATCTGACGCCCTCTTCTGACCTCTGTAGGCATTGCACGATACAGATGCACTTACTTGTAGGCGAAACACTCATACACATTAGAACAATAATAAATAAATAATTTTTTAAAAAGCAGATAGTATAGCCTGTGTGCTAGCATGGTGGCCTGCACACCGATGTAAGAGACAGAGCTGGCTGTTTCTCCGTCTCCTCTTCCAGCCAGTCCTGACTCTAGCAGCTCTCCAGGAAACAACTTCTATTTAAAAGGAAGTTTTTCCTCTATTCCCCATGCAGGGCTGGTTCAGTCCTGGCCAGGTGTTTGTATTAGATGAGTATTGTGCCCGAAATGGAGTCCGTGGATGTCACCGGCATCTCTGCTACCTAAGAGACTTGCTGGAACGGGCGGAAAAGGGCGCCATGATTGACCCTACCCTTCTTCACTACAGCTTCGCCTTCTGTGCATCCCATGTCCATGGGAACAGGTAAGCATGGGTTTAAGGTATTCGTAAAACGTTAATAAGGACCTGTCAGCAGTTTTTGACTACTTCTGCATTTAGGATCACCCCTAACTCATCATCTATCCCTGTCCCCACCATAGTGCACACAGGACGCACACACAGTCTAACTTAGTTTTTTCTCCTTAAGCATCTGTGGATCAATGACAAACAGGACTTCTAGGAGAGCCTCTGTGGTAAACCAAGCATTGTGCTTCTCTTTACTATCATTACTATCAGTGGTAATTAAACCCCTGGGCCACAGTGTTCTGATCTGTGAAATGGTAATGGCAGTATTGCCATGGGGTTGTGGAAAGCACACGAATGGACACGAAGAACTCAGTAAAATACCCAGAACTTGGCAAGAGCTTAATCGCTATTTGCCTTTGTTGTACCCTCTTTCAATGTCAAGAGTATCTGATGATTACTTGCCTAGTGTTAAACTCTGGTACACATTCCATATACGAGACTTTTAAAAAAAAAAATCTAGACACCAAACCAGGGAGATACACAAAGATCAGTGCTCCAGGGAAAGGGAATAAAATCCTGGGTTGAATTTAATAAAAAAAAAATATGACTCAGATGGAGTGGCAGGATGGCAGGGGGTACCTCCCGGAGGAAACGAAGCATGTGTAGGAGTCGAGTGGTTCCAGGCAAAAGGAACAGCATGTACAACTGTCCTATGGAAGAAGAAAGCCAAGCACGTTTACAGAGCTGAGGAAAGATAGGTGAAGCCTGAAGGCACAGATGCCAATAACATTTAGAATATATCCACAGAGGTGGGAAGAGCTTTAGCAATCACAGCCTAACCAGCCCCCTCATGTTACAGGTTTTATAGGCAAGACCAGAACCCCAAGTCTCCTGACTGTGTACTAAGCATTCTATTTCTTTAGACCTTCCCCAGCTCCTGAAGGAAAAGATCCATGTTCTGAATAATGCAAAGCAGCAAATAATTTAAGAACATTGCCATTTGGCTCTGGAGACATGGAATAAATTTCCATGCTGCCACAGCCAGCTTACCAACCCAACGAGTGTAGCCTTACATTAGTATAAAGATAAGTCTACATTATTCCAAAGCACCCCAGCTGACAGCCAGGAGAGGCATCGCAGAAGACAGCTAGGTGGTTTTGGAAAACCAGCCTCGGTTGAACAAGTTGTTGCTCTGGGGAAAATCCACATGGGAAAGCATCCAGAACTGACTACCTTTCTTTGAAGCCAGAGCTGTGTCAACTTTCCTCATCTTTGCAAGCCACACAGCTCAGATATCTGTGGGATTTGTTCTGTGCTTTTCTTGTCTCCACTGCTGATAGACTTTTATGATATGCAACTTCAAAATTTAGAGCTAAGTAGCAATAGCGATGTAGGTTTGACTGTTTGAACAGACAGCAAGGTTATCTCCATCTCCTCCTCTTGTTCGGGCTTGGTAGTCTGACACATGACCTTTCATTTCAGAAAAGGATATTCATGGAGACTCCAGTACCTGGGTTGTAGCATGCATAATTATGCTTTTTATAAATATGTACACTTTGATGACTATCTGTTACAGCCTCTTGGACTGAATTCTTTAAAGAGGGAGAGAGAGAGAGAAGTTGCATTATATTCTCTGGGTTGTCACACTGTATTCTACATATGTTACTGAATAAGAAAGTGTTATAAAATAATGAAGTGTTTTTGTAAACTCCCTGGTAAACATCATCATGAATTATGATACACATTGTCTGGGTTTCATATTGTAAGACTGCCACTTGATTCACAGTTAGGTTTATACATCTTGTCATGGAAACAGTTTTGGATTTCTTATTTTCTTTTCAGTTCTGATTTTCCTTATGTAAGTTTGCATCTTTTCTGCTTATTATTTTAGTTTGAATGCATTTGCTTTTGCTTTTTGATGCATCCTTCTTTTTCCTTCTTTTTGTTTGTGCATGCATGTGTGCTCTTGATTCTCCTGCGGCTGGCCACCTTCTGTGCATGTCTCATACAACCACCCCTCTTAAAAGTCAACAAATGCATGTCTACCTTGGTGGGCTGCTACCAAATGCAGACTTTCAAGGGAGCAAAACTCCCTCCTTCCCTGAGCCAGAACCTAAAAAAGATGCAAGAAGAGAATCTAAAAAAAGAAAAGAGCCCAAAATCCAGTCAAGTCAAGAGTCCAAAAGGTAAGAAGTCTTGCGTGTGCGTTGGCTTGTTTTCAGTCTCTGACCTTCCCCCAGGCCTCTATTCATGCCGCCATGTCCACCTTTGCAAACAACAAGCTTTATGTATCCCTTAAATCCATTTCCTTTAAATGTTTAGTTTTTCATAAGATTTTAGCAACGAGCAAAAACGTGGTATATTGGGGCTAAATTTGAGTCGGGTGTTTGATTATTTTTTTTTGAAACGTTCATATGGAAAGGACAAATCAAGCAATATGTAAACAACTATGAGTCAGACTGGTTTTTTCATGGCATCTCATTAGGGACCTGGTACCTTACTTACCAAGTCATTCATAATAAGTAACCAATGGTTTATCATTTGAAAATTATGTTTAAGGAGCAAAAAGAAATGGGTTGACATCAAATAGGCCTATATATTTATTTGTGGATCTATGTTTTTAGCAAACTGCCCTCATTTCCACAATCATTTGATTAAAAGAAATTCATATGCAATGACTTATAAGGACATCACAAAAGGGATAAAGCCCATCACTAAATCGCGCACTTTTAAGGTTACTTTTAAGGCGCTTCAAAGTTCTAAGGTTCTGTTTTATTCTGTTTCCTGGCCTTTAGCAATGCTCTCTTCTTTATGTGAAAAAATGGTACCCTCCCCCTTTTGATCACATTTACTAATTCCTGCATTGTCCTATGTCCTTCTCTCTCCTCTCACCCTAACTGGACACTTGAAGGTTTTGTTGTTATGACTTTAGAATTGATGATTCTGGCCTGGCCTGGCCAAGTTAAACAAATTCACAAGAATGAATCCTGTCCCCTTCACTATTAATTTACCCACTGGCCATCCCTAGGCCCTTATGTATGTAATTCATTTGTATAAAGACTAAATGACGATTTTTGCTTTTGAAAGAATGTGGCCAACTGTCAATCAGAATTCCTAAATCTAACAGTGAAAGTCAAGGAAATTGCTGGTTCCATGTGGTCGCCCACCTCCTCGCAGCAGTAACTGTGGATATAGGTGGGATGGAGTCTCTATCTGGATTTTGCTGAGTCCAACCACAAGAAAACAGTCAGTGGCGGTCAAAGATCAAAGCTGCCGAGGATGCTGTAGGTGCTGGAAAGGTCTCTAAAGAGGAAGCCCCCATGCCTGCTGTCCAATGTGCTGCTTTTGGGTGGCTCAACATCCAAGCAGGGCAGAGTGCAAACAACCCTGTTGAAAGGCAGCCCTCACTGGACCATAACCTTTAAAGGTATGCCCAAAGGGCTCATCAAAGGTACTTTGGAAGGCTTGTGTGTATTTCTGGATCTGTGTTTATATTTCTCTTTTATATGAAAGAGAAATCCTAAAATTCTCAGATTGCCCATTTTTACACCCAGTCTACATATGATGAACATGAACATCTGTAAAATAACAGAGCCACTTTACACGATGTCCAGTGTTTTTCCTTGCTGCACCACATCAGCACCACGTACTTGCATCCTGAAGACCTGATTGTTAGAAACTGTTCTCCCTAAATCTACAAGTATTACATCTCACTTCTGTGCCTGAGTTTTCTCACCTGTAAAGTAAGCAGATTGAATCATTGTAATACCCTTGTACAATGTAATACCATTGTAATACCTTAACCTCCACATTTTTTTACTGTGGGTTTCATACATGGTTCAGCAGTTAAGAACTTCTCTTTCAGAAAACCTGGGTTTGGTTCCCAGCACCCACAAGGCAGTTAACAACCATCTGTAACTCTCATTCAATGGATTCTAATGCCCTCTTCTGGCCTTCATGGGAACCGCACACACATGGTACGCCTACATACATACAGGCAAAACACTCATACACGTAAACTGAAAATAATAAATAGGGTCAGGAGAGATGGCTTAACAGTTAAAAGCATTGACTGCTCTTACAGAGGACCTGGGTTTAATTCCCAGCACCCACATAGCAGCTAACAACCATCTGTAACTCTAGCTCCAGGGGATCTGATGCCCTTTTCTGAACTCCACAGACATTGCACAACACAGGTGCACTTACACACATACAGGCAACACAGTCACACACATAAAATAAAAAATAATAAGTAAATTTAAATAATAATAATGAGTAAACTATTTTGAAAAGAAATTAAATAGCCCATACTCACATTTCATAAATAAGGTTCAATGGAAATCAGAATAATCATTGCTCTTTAAGAATTACCAGGGCTGGAGAGGTTGCTCAGTGGTTAAGAGCACCAGCTGTCCTTCCAGAGGACTTGGGTTCAGTTTCCAGCACCCACGTGGTGGCTAACAACTGTCTGTAACACCTGGTCCAGGGGATCTGATGCTCTCTTCTGGCATGCCCAGGCATTTCAGGACACTTACAAACATGCTGGCAAAACACTCATATACATAAAATAAAAATAAGTAAATCTTTTTAAAAACCCACCAGACGCAAGTACTATGTGAAGTACTAGTGAATGTTTCAACTCATTTTATCTTTGCTACATCCATGAGAGATGGGGATTGCTAGTACCCTTCTGTAAATATGAGATTGAGGTTCAGATAAATATAAGCACCATTTCAAGCCCTATAACAACTAATTGTCTGAACCCAAGTCCAGCACGGGTAGTCTGACTTCTCAGTTTGTACTTGGTATCGCTCAACCTTATTACCCATCCAGGATTGGCACTAACTATGACAGGAGTTGCCATTTGATACTTCTCCCAACTTTTTCAGGTGAGATTTATAGCAATCACATGAATGAAAGAGCTGACCATGTTTTGCCTAAAGATGTCCAAAATCCTTATGACTCGGCCAGTTATTTTAGCTTTGTGGGAGCAACTAGAGTCTATTGGAATTCTAGCCCACCGAAGATTAGAATATCCTTCAAACACTAAGGAAGTCATATTCATAACCTCTTTGCCTGCATGAGTACTGTCTGAAAATGAAGATATTCATGGTCAGGGGATGCAGCTCAGTGGTGGAATGCATACTTGCCATATACAAGGCCCTGGGTTCAATCGTAGCACCACAAAAAAGAAAAGAAAGATACATTTTACCAATTCTGTAGCCAAAAAGGCAGGGGCAGAACCATCTCTGCCACAGCTAGAAATAGTAAGTGACCACCCAGGTGCCAGTGACTATACACCTCCTACCTCTTCTGGAAGTCTGTGTCACCACTATGTGAAAAATTATGACTGTGTGACTCAAAAACATTCTAATCAAAAGTGGGCATATTCAGCCCATGAGGAAGGTGTTTACTGTTCATAATTTCAAGCACTTGGCAATATGGATCCATCTAGGTGTTCTTTTTAAAGAATGCTTCTCAGCTAAAGGGGGTTTCCCTTCATAGAATATTTGACAATGTCTGGGGACATTTTTGATTGATGGGATTACACAATTATCATCTAGCCTGTGTAGAACATGAAGATAGTATTAAATAGCCAGGAAAGCCCCTATGCAAACAGACCCCTAAAAGACAATAGAGGATCAAGGTCAAGACGTCTTCTTTTAGATCAAGCTCTTAAGTGATGAACTAAAATTGTTCCTTTCTACATGAATTTTTAAATTTTTTAATCAGTAGGTAATTTAAGCATCATGAACAGAAAAAATTCTGAAGTGATTCTAATACATAGCAAACTTCATATTTAGTGATTGAAGGAATATTAGTTTGGGCCAACTCTTTAAAACTAAACCCATGTTCTCAAGAGAGAGAGGGAAACTAAAGGAAAATGTGAGCGTGTTCAGCTGGTTGCATTTGGCGACCATAAAATCCACAGATGTAAATTGCTATATCGTCTCATTTTGAAATCAGCTCCTAAGGTTGCAGTACTTAATTTTCACCATAATATTTTTAGTATTCTTTCTAGATGACATTTAGATTAGCATCACTTTGGTCACTGTCCCACAGTGACAAGGCAATCAAACAGCACCGATGATTGCAAGTTGCGTCAATGTTCCTTGGATCCCTTTATTATTGGGATTGGAAATTTTTCTCATTTACATTATTATTTAACATTTATTGAATGCCAGTGCCGCTCTTCACATATGGCCTGCATAGAAAGTACATTGTATCAGCAATTAACAAATCCATAATGCCAACCGCCCCGATCCACAGCTCGCTGCATAGATTAATGAGTCTGCAAGCAGATGTAAGAGGGCATGAATTCTAAAACATCTCTGAAAATGCATCCAAAGATCTTTTGGGGAGACATACTCGAAGTCAAGGTGCTGCTCATCCTCAGAACTCATGTGCGCCCTGTGGGTTAGGATTTGAACTCGCTTTCCTCTGTTCCTACAGCAGGAAGTGGTTCCATCCATCCACTTGCCTAAGACAACTTGAGCAGCCGTGGTGCGGACTCCTTTGCTCACAGCACGTTACAGTTAAATTCCTGGCCCTATAGATGCTCTTAAGGATCTTTCAAGTCCCTCCACTCCTGTCTCTCATCAATGCCACGCTACAGTTGAGGTCTCCATCTTCTTTCCCAATGACCACAACAGTTGGCTTATTTGCAATGTCCTTGCCTCCCTCTCAATCCATGTCACATGACGGTTCTTTTGTTTTTGTTTTAATGTGTTGGTTTGCTTTGGATAAATGCCTACATACCACTAAGTGAGTTATCATAGTTTTTCCTTCTCTCAGTCCTATCTCTACCTACCTGCCTACACACACGCATGCACGTACACTCTAGTACATTTTAACTCTTCCTCCAAATACAAACAAAAAGAAAAATTATTTAAGCAGGGATAGCTCTGCCTTACAGAGCTTGGAACACAATGCAGTGTACAGCAAGTAGGTATGGGTGGGGTAAAACAGTGACCTGCTTTCTTGATCTTGTGTTATACACAGCACTGTTGCACTTATGAACATGAGTGTGTCTCTGGTTGGCATCCAGCTCGGTACAGGTGTTGGCCTTGAGCATGAATGAATCATGTTCCCTAAATTCGAAGCCACCAGCTGTACCTAACAGGAAATGCTCATAAGAGAGAAGGTATAAATTCCAAATGAATTTCAAATAAAAGTAAGCATCCCAAATATCCAAGGAAAACTTCTCTTTGGCCTTGTCTCCTTTCCTTAAACCATGTGATGATCTTCCTGAAGGAGGCTTGCTCCCATAAGAACAGCAGATTTTCCAACTCATTCATGAAGTCTTGTGAAATCTGGGCCATCAGTAGTCCTTAAAAAAACCATGGAATATTGTGCATTTTTATATAAAATTCCAACAGTGTGTCCTCATCCTATAGTCATCAAAATCACTGGTACAAACATGTTTTCAGATGTCACACACTTTCAGTATGGGTGTGATACCAGAAAACCACACATAGTACTAGTGTGACCACTCCGAAGTCTGACATAGTCTCCAAGCTAAAACCCAAGGCTTTTCCGTGTTTGTCTCAAAATGAAGAAGCTCATTTCCTCTCCTCTTGTTTCCCAAAGAGAAGAGTCTATGGAAACTGGTTCTCTTCTTTCCTACATTTGTATTATTTCTTTTTGCAGTGGTTGAGTTCTTGCTTTGTACAGACCTGAGCCACTTGACTGACGTCCACATGCCAGCAACCTCTCTACCCTTAGTGGCTGTGAAGGAGGGGAACGCCTCAACCACTCCCATCCTTCAGTAGAGTGAATGAACTTTCTCACATTGTTGAGTTCATAACTGTGTGCTTAAATGAACTGCAAACAAGTCAGAAGAGACCTCCCTGGGATATTTTTGCCTTCCCGAAGCTTCTTTTTTGAAATTCGCTATTAGCCAACCCCAAAAAGCTACAATGGACACTTGTACTGGCATAGAAACTGCTTGATTTTGCTTCCGGTCATACCCTTTATGATACAAACACTTTGATATATTTGTTTTAGCAGCGTATCTGAGCCCCAGGGTGTTGGGGCATAATTAGAAAAGGGCATGGGTTAGAAGGGAAGGAGAAAGAAGGGGTGAGACTGCCTTTCATAATGAAACAGTGGCTATGGAATGTGAGAGTCCTAATTATAAATTATAATTAACCTAGGATTATGGGAGCCATCCAGAGGAACAGGCAGGGATGCGGGGATCTCTCCTTTCACTGCATAATGTTTTGGTGCTATTAACTGCCTGAAAGAAACAAAGGAAAATATTCTATACTCAGATGAAATTCAGAAGTATCATTATAAAACACTGTAAGGATGAAGACTTAACAGACTATATATATATATAATCAAAGGTTAAGAGCATTTACTGTAACTGTGCTCTTTAGTGAGCACTGCAAGAAATGCCTAACATATTCTGTCTTGCTCTGGCCCTTTAAGCTTTCATGTTTCTGGTCTGGAACAATTTAGTAGCAAGTAGGATTCAGTTATCCTGCTTGTTTAAGGACATTTTCATGGATCCATAATGCGGTCTGTAGGCATGCATCCATTTGGAGAGAGAGAATATATCATGTTTACAGTGCCTGTACCAGCATATGTGGACATTTGCATTTGGAGATGAAAGTATATTCCCTCTTCAGCTGGAGTTTTACCCCTTGTTGGTGCTGATTGGAGGCAGAAAGCTGGTTGCATGGAGAGCAGTGGACCAGACGCTCTTTCGTCTTCTGTTGGATTCATTTCTTTTTCCACCTGGATTTGGCACTTACTCGTCAAATAGATACAATATCAAAGACATCGATCATTATATGCTTATAATTAATTTTTCATCTTGACTTTCTTGAAAAGGCTTCTTACTTTTCAAAAGAAGGCTTTGCAGCCCAGATTTCGACATGATGTGCAGAGCCGAGCCAGCAGAATAATTAAATTCTGGAAATTTGATTGCTCACCTGGGTGTGCGGCAACAATTTACTCCTGAGAGGTCAGGTCTTGATATAAAACAGGGAATTTGACTAAACTTCTCAGGTGTAATTTCAGATATCAAAATGGTTTTGTACTGAAAGCCCAATAATAGAATTAGATTAGTCCTACAACAGGCATTAATTAATAAGCTTTAACTTAGAAATACTGTGGAAAGGGAGTTTATATAACCAGTAACTCAGGATGAGTAGCTAGGTTGTGATGGCTTAGATTTCAAAAATAAAGGAAGGAAAGAAGGAAGGAAGGGAGGGAGGGAGGGAGGGAGGGAGGGAGGAAGGGAGGAAAGAGAGAGAGCGAGAAAGCCATTCTGGATGTATTATTATCTGTGACATGGCTCATAGTGGAAGGCTGTGAGGAGAGTGAAGATGACAGAACTGATGCTAAGCACAGTGACAAGAACTTGAAGAGCAGCCGACATGACATCTTTCCTATCAAACTGCTGAAGATGTCAAGTTTGTGAAGGACAGTGAGAAAATGGTTTGCCGAAAACTTGAAAGGTGGATTCTGGAGATGCTGATTGTGTCAGATGCAATAGAGTCTACTGTGACTGTGGAGACCCACTTCTGGCTCCAGTGATGGCCTGCAGGTGGGAGAGCTTCCCATCTTCAGCAAGGCTCCTAAAATGACTGCACTCAACCTGCAATATTGTCTCACGTTCCCGGGATCACGATATAGAAGTAAGGTATTGGCCAGTACATAGCCGCTGAAACTGGAGGCCAGGAGCTACTTTTCTTTGCACCTGTGTGCTCCGACAGCTACACGAGAGGTATCCCACTTAAACCCAGGGGCCTGGGGCAAGAGAGAATGTGTGCTTTATGGACATTCATCATACGAGTAACAAAGGAACAAAGACGAGGAGAAACTGGAATTGAAGCAGCTGGAGAGGAGGATGAAGCAGGCCAAGGTTCTGTCTTCAAATGACATGGGGCCAGGAATCCTAGCACTCAGGAGGCAAGGCAGAGGAGGGTGGGTTACTGTGAGATAAAGGCCAGCCCTGGATGGTCTACACAGCAAGTTCCAGGCCAGCTGGGGCTACAAAGTGAGACCGTGTCTCAAAACAAAACAAAACTACCACCAAATATCAAGGGAGCTTTCAAAGTGGCATATCTACACACATACACAACAATAATAAACAAAAATATTTTGATAAAAGAATACAGTGCTCCCTAAAATATTAACCAGGATTCTTCCCTTGAGCAATTCTTGGCAAATCTTTCTATACCTGTGCTGCAGTCACCCACAAATTGCAAAGGTCAGTGGAAAAGGAACTGATATTTAGCAGAATTTTGAAAAATAACTATTTGACAGGGGCTAGAGAGACAGCTCAGTGGTTAAGAGCACTGACTACTCTTGCAGAGGATCTGGGTTAAATTCCAAGCACCCACATGGTGGCTAACAACCATCTGTAACTCCACCTCCAGGGGCTCTAACACCTTCTTCTGACCTCTGCAGGGATTGCATGACACAGATGCACTTACACACATGCAGACAATACACTCATACACATAATATAAAAATAATAAAATATTTAAAAATAAATTTAAAAATAACTATTTGACAGAAACAACTAATGTGGTTGTAGCTTGTGGTCTTTAAAAACCTGAGTTCCTAGGGAACCCCCAAGTTTGCCAAACACCATCTGCTTTTACCCCTACCCTTTGAAAGCAATTCTGGCAATTAAGAAGAACAGATTTACATTTGATGTCAAAACCAGGCCTTGTTTTATCACCTGGTTTTGCAGGTGAACTCTGTACAAGAGCTTTACAGACTTAATGAGGTTAGTTTGTTTTATTTATGTTAAAAGAAAAGCTATTTACACTGACATGTGATCAAGAAGCAAATTAAAATGACTACAATAGTAAATGTTTAGTTGTTTACTTGTTTTCAATAATGAAATTAGCAGTGTTCAGAATGCCATCTCAGAGAGGAGATCCACCGAGCTGCTCTCTGATTCCTTCATTAATTACAAATGTGCATTCACAGAACAAAAGGCAGATGCAAATCACGCTTTACATTTGTAGCAGTGCCCTTTGTAGTGAGAATTAGCTCGGAAGGTGCAGTACATGGAAGTTCCCATTTTTATCAGCTCAGACGCAAAGAAAAATATCTCTGAAGAGGCTTCTTGGGCAGTGAATGAATGGTTTGACTCACAGATTCCTCTCCCACTCAAGGTCACAGACAGGGTGGAAGATATGCCTCAACAGCAGAGTGTTTGCCAAGCCTGCATGAGACCCGAGGTTCAATTCCCAGCACTACCAAAAAACGTAGGAAAATAAATCACTAAAAATGATAGACCTCTCTAGATGTCCATGTTGAAAGGGCCCCATGCTCTGGACTATGAACTGTAAGCCTCTTGTAAACCATCTGTTAAATCTAATAGCACTTGGGGCTGGAGAGATGGCTCACTGGTTAAGAGCACTGGCTGCTCTTGCAGAGAACCAGGGTTTGGTTCCCAGCACCCACATGGCAGCTAACAACTACCCTTAACTCCAGTTGCAGAGGATCAAACACTCTCTCTTGTCCTCTGTGGATATTGCACACATATGATGCGCTTACATACATATGGACAAAACTGTTATACACATAAAATAAAAATAAACCAAAACAATTTAAATCAGGGAACTGGAAAGATGGCTCAGTCATTAAGAGCAATGGCTGCCCTTGCAGAGGACCCAGGTTCGATTCCCAGCACTCACAGAGTGGCTAACAACCATCTGTAACTCCAGTTCCAGGGGATCCAACACTCTCTCTGACCTCCATGGGCATTGCATGACATGGGTGCACTTACACATGTGCAGGCAATACACTCATACAAATAAAAGAATAAAATAAATATTTTTTTAAATTTTTAATCAAATAGCACTAATTTTTTTCCTAGGTTAACTTTTCTCTGTTTATAAAGTGGTCTGAATGGATCCCTCGACCCCCAATCAAATATGTGTATGTACATGTCAATTGCATGTGTTTAGTGAATTAGCCAGAAGTAAAGAAAATTCAAACTTAGAACAAAAACATGACATATTATCAAAGAGTGACCTGAATTTCATGATGGCCAGTGAGCTTATCCTGAGATTTAACTACAAGATCAGGGACATTTCATGCAAAAGTTTTTGAAAAATAAACTTTGTAAGTTGATCTTTGATGTTTTGCCAAAAGGTTGAAATGCTTAGACTCCCAGCCTGCTTCGTGCTTGCCAATTTACCTTCTTTCTTCCCACAATTTTGGAGAACTACAAAGCAGTAAACAGTTTGGGGCCAAGTTTTTCTACATTGAGGGAGTAGTTCTATCTTCATTTTTCAAATAGAACACTTATTATTTAAAAAGAAGTAGAGGTGACCAAATTAAACCCCGACAGGGGTATACTGCTGACTGTTGCCAAGACTTTATGAAGTCAGACTCATACAGTATAGAGAATTTTCCCAATATCTCTCACTCTGAATCTTTGAGAAAGCCTATAAATATAACCATTTGTTTGGTCTTGAGATGACTCACATGTGCAAACTGAGTCCAAGAGAGGTAACATGGTGACACAGCTGCATCACAAGTCACTAGAGATTTAGGAAGCTGAAGGCTTTGAATGGGTCAGATTATTCTGTGTCTAATTTGGCACTTATAAATTTGGGCTATAAATATGCAACCTTGATATTTCCTGTGGAAATGGTCCATAAAAATAAGAGGATGTGTATGTACCCAGTGGTGACAAAGAACTATGAGAACACTGACTCAAATTAAATCATTTATTCTCAATCTTTCTTTTTATCACAATGGGAGGCATTTGGTTTGTTCTTTAGTTAATGAAAAAGCACTTCAGTTACTCTAAACATTGATTATTACAAATGGCAGTTTAATACTGAGTAAAACAAATACTTATGAGGTGCCTGATATTCATAGAAATTGGTATACATAATTGAGCAGTCCCAGTCCCCAGTACCTGTGAGACAGGCAGTGTGAACTAGAGATGTGGAACAAGTAAGTGTCCATCCAGCTTAGGAAGAAGCTGTTGGCTGGTGACTAGAAATAAATGCTGGCTGTTCTGAATTTTCAAGAGAGACCAGAAACTAGAACTGTATAGTAAAACTCTCCTAATTTTTAAAATGATGTCAAGGCATCAAGGTGGAGATAGCAGAAGATACCTGATGTTGATCTATGACCTCCACATGCACATGTGTGCACTGGCACATACATGTGCACACACATACACACAATGATTTTATCTATTTCAGATGGTCTAAGAACCTGTGACCAAACAGAACCAGCTAAACTGAATATGTGATCCACCACTTTGCCCATTTCTTCATTTCAGAAGAATCAGCTGCAGTTCTGCAGATACCTCCTAAGTACTAACCCCAAATAATCATCTACTTCTGAACCCTGTCCTGAAGAGTAGGGCTTCTCCTGTGGTCACATCCATCAGTGTGCTTATTGCTTCTTACGTGGACAGTTTCCTCCTGGTAGAGATTTGATTTGATGGTGTCAGCATATGAGGGTCCCGTCACTTCATAACGTGTCTTCTTTCAGGCCTGATGGAATCGGAACTGTCACTGTTGAAGAAAAGGAACGCTTTGAAGAAATCAAAGAGAGACTCCGAGTTCTGCTGGAAAATCAGATTACACATTTTAGGTAAGGATCTGGGTTGGGGGATTTATTAGGGGGGTAAGAATGAGACACAGAAAAGGATGCTTCACTTTCCCAAACTAAAAATCTATCAGAAATAGATTAGATCATTCAAATAGTTAAAGGAAAAAAGCAAATCAATCAGATATGGCCCTCAATAGCTAGCTAAATTTGAATTCTTTGTTTGGTTTTGAGACAGTCTCCTGTAGCCCAGGCTGGCCTCAGGTGGGAGGGGCTCAAGAGTGGCTCCCCCTCCTCCCAGGGATCTGTAAGTAATTAATGGGGAAGGAGAAACATTTTCTTCAGTAATATAGCCTCTGGTAGGTTGCCCATAGTCCTGTAAATAATGCTTTACTTATGCTCATTAGAGCAATAGAGAGAGAGAGAGAGAGAGAGAGAGAGAGAGAGAGAGACAAGAAAGATCCTTGCATAAAATATGTCTCTGGGCTTCTGCTGTATGATACAAAAATACCTTTGTTCTTTGGGGAATAAACAAGGCACAGATGCACTAAGACAATGTGTTTATTTTTTCATCAAATTTGTATTTACTGTTTTCACTCTATCCAAAAGAAGCTGCCTCTACAAGAAAGTTTTAGAAGAGGGATTACTTGAGAGGATCAGCAGAAGTGGGAGAGACAAGAGTAGGAAATGGGTAAATATGAGCAAAACACATTATATAGATGTATTAAAATGCCATAATGAAGCCTATTATGAAGTATAATTAATATGTACTAATAAAATATCTTTAAAAATGAAAAAAATCTGTGGAGCCAAGATTTGGAATAGTGTCCCAAATAGGACATTTCTAATACCACAATGGTGGTTCTGCATACATTTTGTAACTAGAAACTCAAAAATAGCGATTGTGCTTAAAACAGCCCCTATTTATTAAACACTTCACACATGCCATGTATAGGATTGGAGGCTGGAAAGATATTAACTCTTATTTTTAATTCTCAGAATAACTTTGTAAGGTAGTTATAATCTCCATTTAAACAATGAGCAAAATGACTCTAGGAGAGGTTAAGGAACTTGCCCAGGGTCACCCTTAATAGTCTGTGTTTAAGCAGCCCTCTCTGTACCCTGGGGAAGTGTTTTAAAGAACTGTTGACAGCCTGAAGCCGTCAATGGAACTTGTAGTGGTACCTGACACAATTCCATCGGTGTCAGGATGTCACAGGAAAATTGTCAAGGAAAATTCACCATTTTCCTTTTGATGGAACAAGATTTTGATGAATAATAATCCTTTATCAATCATACATTACCTCCAAATTATATTACCCATATAACAGAAAGTCCAAATAATGAAAAAAATAAGCTACGAGCAAGGAAGGACAGCTAGCAGAATCAGGAATTTACTCCAAATGCACTCCTTTATTTCAACCTTTTAGGCATTTAAAGAAATGTGTTTGGATTCCAACAGATTCTAAGTCATGTTTTTCAATGTTGGGCTCTATAACAGCATGTGAGGTCACGTTTGTATTAACTAATGGTTTTCCTCCACAATGGAAAATTAAACAGAGCTCTGTGTCATCTCTCAATATTCTTTTGTGCTGCAGACATTTGCAGAGTTCCTCTTCAGTCATTATTCACACATACACATATATACATTGTATACACACATATATGTGTGAGCTCACATGAACATAGCACAGTGTGACAAAATAAAAAGCATTTTCTGTTCCTCAGTGAGAGCCACTGTAGGAATCAAAATTGCAGCCTGTTTCCTTCTAAAATGTAATGATTTGGGCAACCTGAAATATTTTATGTTTGTTTGCTTCTTTTTTAAGGTATTGTTTTCCCTTTGGTCGACCTGAAGGTGCTTTAAAAGCGACTCTCTCACTCTTGGAAAGGGTAAGGATGAACTGAAAACCAGACAAAGGGACACACAGATAACTGTAATAAAACATTGCAGTTGGGTGACCTAGTCTGTAATTTTCAAAAGGTTTGTTTATCCTTCATGAAATACCAGAATAAAAGTGAGGAAACTGCCAAAATTCTGCAAGTTTCACTTCCAGATTCCCAAATAGTTATATTAAAGAGTGGCTCCTGGTGCTTCCCTGATGCCTGCACCCCAAACATCCTAGAGTTTTCTTTCTACCCACATCTCATATTCGTCAGTATTAGGGAGGTGTTCACAGCTAATCTTACCCTTAAAGCTCCAAGAAGCATAAGAGAGTGACACATCAATGTGACCTTCTTAACCTTACCTTTCCTTCTGCCCGAAGGTTTTGATGAAAGACATTGTTACTCCAGTGCCACAAGAGGAAGTAAAAACCGTCATCCGTAAATGCCTAGAGCAGGCTGCGCTAGTCAACTATTCACGTCTCTCTGAGTATGCCAAAATTGAAGGTAAGGCTCCTGTCTGTCCCTAGTTTTGAATTCGAATTTTGGTATACCTCCCTGGGGAAGTCTGTCTCTTTCTGATGGGAACCAGAAAATGGTGGTCCATCTGACTACATGAAGCTGAAACCTGGAAGTTCTTGAAACGTGGAATATTCTTTGGCTGTGGCCAAATAAATGGATGAAAGGAAGGGTCGTGGGCTTGGGAGACAGCCTTTGGAGGGGGAGATAGCAAATATGGGATGTTATGAAATATCTAATGTCCTTTTGAAAGTTCCTGTTGCCCCAAAATATCTTCTCTGAGGCTAATGTTTAGCTCGTAAAGAATTGGGTAGCACCGCCACCTTCTTTAAATGGAGGGAAACAGAACAATCTGTTGTCTGCCGCTAATAGTGTTAGAAACAAAACAGGAATTGAGTAATGCAGTATCAAGGTTCTGCTTAACTCTTTCTTATTCCTTAAAAATATTTGTCCTTTGGAAGCCTTTCAAATCTGGTGGCAGGTTAGTGTGGAGTCATCTCCAGGGGCTGTAGATCTCATTCACTGTTGTTACTAGGGATGTAGGATGTTTGTTACTACTGCCCTCTCAAGTTTTAGGGAAACTGTCATTGATGACCACGTAGCTAAAAGACACTTTGAGGGACTCCAACCCGAGAAGCTGTGGTTCTTTGGGACCTATTCACTTGCAAAGGTATTAATCGCTTTTCATTGTTACCCTGTTGGCTGCTATAGGGTGATTTGAAAACCATACCCAACTTGACCAGTGGTGTAAGTGTATAAATGTGGAAGTTCTGTGTGCAAGACTCTCGATGTGTTCACATTCCAGAATCTGATGTTCTCTCACACGTGAAACACAGGACACCTGAATAAATAAGCACATTGTCTACCTCAGAACATCACTGGGATGGGGGGGGCAAGCAACTGACACACACACACTCCATCACTCACCCTGCCAAAGTCCTGTTTCCTCGGAGAATTAGGGGACGATCATGTCAAATTCCCAGTGTTCTGTACATTACATGTCTTCCTCCCTCTCTCAATTTTGTCTGTCTGACAATGCAAATTGTGTACCAGTGGTAATGAATTCATTGTTATGCATCCAGGGAGAAACACTTAAGAATTGGGCACTAAAAGGATGTTTATCAACTCTTGACTTGGTAATGAGTGACAAAAATAGAGGAACAAGAAGAGCACGGTTAAAGGGCTATATTAGCAAATAATTGTTCCAGCATTACGAGCCCAGGACATAACGATTGGTTGGACTGAGTAAAGCCAACCAGCAACCTGCTAATCCTAGGCAAGGCCAGTGACGGGATGGGATCAAGAAATAAAATGTTCAGTTGCCATGGCTCTTGCCTCATAGGTCTCGGTCAAGTTAGTCTTTTGGTAAGATCTGCTCTCTTCTTTCAGATAAATAAATTTTTTAAATAAAAACCAAACTTTAAGATCTGTAAGTAAAAATGCATTCGTTTCCAAAGTAGATCAGCTGGTCTGTAATTTCCTTTTGTGCCTCAATTCTTCTTGGTTGTGTTAACTATCTTTTGCACTGTGACTTTTAGGTCTGGGGATTCTTTGAAGAAACCAATCTTTTTATTCCAACTCTCTTTTCAGAGAAGTACCTCATCCCACACGACCTGCTCTCCTGCTTTTCTCCTTCCTTGTCCGTGATTGGCTCAGCCACTTTTTGACAAGACCTCTGCAAAAGTGGCTGAGACACCAATTTCAAAGCATGCTGGGATTGTTAATTCAGACAACCCCACATTCTCTGGCTGCATGTGTCAGGTTTTCTTCCATGAACATAGTCCACTGTGGGCTGGGATTGCAGCTTCAAAGATATTACTACCAGACAGCTTTCTTTTTAACAAGGCTCGCATCCTACCCTCTGAAAAGAAATCTTCCATTTTTACACTTGAGCCTCTCTATGAACATTAACAGCTTAGCTATCTGAGAATTTTGGGAAGAAGTTGTAGTAATATTGCTGGAGACTATGTTTATGAAGAAATACCTCAAGAGCCTTAGATACTAAAGTCTGAAATCCTTAGTATCTTGGAGCCTTAAATCAATGAAATTCTGTTTCCCTTTACCCATGATGTTTTTGGTCATTGTATTCTTGCCAACAACTCTAAAGAGACGTGTAAAATCATGGTCACAATCTCTCTCGTGACTCACGGCATGCTGAATGGTTAATCCAGTAGATCTCAAATTTCAAAACTCCTTTTTCTTTTATCCTGTGTTTATGCCAAAAAACTCTGTGGCTATTTTCCCTTGAGCTAATGTAACGTTTTCCTCTAACCTATGACCTTTAACCTCTTTACCTCTGACCTAAGCCTCTTGCATGCCCAAATCCTCTTTTATAGGGAAAAAGAGAGAAATGTATGAGCATCCTGTCTTCTGCTTGGCCTCCCAAGTGATGGATTTAACCATTCGTGAGTACCTACCACCTCCTCACCATGCTGTCTTCACTCTTTCTGTTTCCATTATTTCAAGAAAATCCAGATCCAAACCAACTCACTCTCCTTGCTTCAAGTTTTTTAGCATTGGCTTGTCTGTTGGTTCTGTCTGTGAAACCCAGTGTGAGAAGTCCAGTCACTTTTTATCAGCCTAAAACAGGTTAGACAATTAAGCCATTTGTTTGTGATAAACTCAGATTTGTCTGTAAGTTTTTCAGTTGTTCTCTGTCTGTTTCCTGAATGCATTTTTACTTTGCTTGTGTGTAACCTTGATTCATAAAGTACTTGTCACTGGTACACAATCCAAAACTAGCAGCTAGGTTGGGGAGCAATGCATTAAGTGTCAGATAAAGGACATTTGAGGCAAAGTCATGCCTTCTTTTTCCGTGTTTAAGATGTCAAACTGTGATGGGTATGAGATCATACAAGGTGGTCCATGCTCTGTTGAAACCAGATCTTCTATGCCTCCTCTCCGTTCTCTCTCGAGCTGGGAAGCTCTCCTTGTCCTCTCTGGAGATTTTTACTTGCCCTTGTCCTCAAAGCTCTGGCTAGAACATATGACTTAATTGTCATTGGAAGAGTTCATGTGTGTTTCGTAGCTTGATTTCCCGTTAAACTTAATTTACTAATTTTCTATTTGTGCAGCGTTTTCCACCTCCGTGAAGGAGCCTTTTTTTGCTGGCCCCCACACTTCGGGGCGGTGGGAATCCAAGGGCAACCTTTTCTTTCCAATATCATGAATCACGCATAAGTGGGGGGCATTTGGGTCCACTTGCTCATTAATCTTGCATATGTGTTCTTGTTTCTCTTTCTCTTTTCTCCTTGTCGTGCTCTCTCTTTCAAATAGAGAATCAAAAGGATGCAGGTGAACCAATTGTATATGCATTATCAATTACCAGGACTGTTGAGTTGTATTCAGTTTTTGTTTTCGTTTTTGTTAAGTAGCTCCTTAAGGTATGTACTCCCAGAGAGCGGTGTGGAGTTGCAATAATACTTAAGGAGTTAATTTGTGCTGTCTAAATACATCTCATGCCCATTTGCTGTTGACCTTTATAGAGCAGAATTTCCATAAAGGCATAACTTTGAAGGAACCGAGTTCTGGTTTGCTGCAGAACTTCATTTCATCCTTGGTTTCTGGACCTAGTGATTTGGCCTCATATGTATGTTTCTTTTTTTGTTTTTAGGTTTTTGTCTTTTTTTTTCTTTTTTAAAGTTACTGAACCAAACAATCTTCCTTTTTGTGTTTTGTTTCTTTCTGTCTGTTTTCTGCCCTATGGAGAAGTTTGTCTTCTTTGATGAATGTCTATTGGCCAAGAAGAAGCCGTGTGTCCATGTTATTCTTGTATTATTACTGTGTGCTGAAACAGGAAGTACAGACGGGGGAACTTAGCAGGAGTTGTTAGAAGTTTCACAAAGAGAAAGCCTTTAGAAAGTTCTCTAGCTTTGAAACTTCTCTTGTTTCATCTCAAGACTTCTGAGCCTATTTTGAGGAGAGCTCTGGCACAAAATATTAATGAATGAATAGTATTGACTGTTGTCTTTAAGACGTAAAAGATTCCAAAGAAGCAGTTATCATTGAATCACAGTTAACAGTTGAACATATTTCACAACAATGCAAAAAATCATTTTTGAACATGTGCTGAACACAAGGCTAGCCGTAAATATTTGAAGACTCACAAACCTATATTGAAGACATATGAGCCTTTTTCTCTATCGTAGGAAGGCAACCATGTATTCACTCATTCATTCATATATCCATTCATTCATTTATTAGACAGTACATGGTGAGATTCTAGCTTGCAGTAAATACAGTGTTGGAAGCCAGGAACTATCTAAACAAGAGGGAAACCGCTGTTACTTTCATGGAGCACCCATGCATATGTGTAAATTGCAAATTCAATACATCGCAAATCCCATTGGTTATGTGTCAGAGGAATATGACATTGTCAGAAAACCATGGAAATAGTCACGAGATAATAAGGTTTCAATTGCATGTTGAGAGAAATAAATTGGAATCAGTTAATGGAAGCCAGAGATCGGAAAGAGAGCCCACACAGGAAAATATATGAATGCATAAAACTGTAGAGCTAGAAGAAATAACTTTCTTATATAAGATGCTTATTTTATGCATTTCAT
The DNA here is from genome assembly GCF_000622305.1 of Nannospalax galili. Lineage (NCBI taxonomy): Eukaryota > Metazoa > Chordata > Mammalia > Rodentia > Spalacidae > Nannospalax > Nannospalax galili. The sequence goes on from NW_008332583.1 coordinate 1,615,495, forward strand.
ATGCTGGGGGTGATTTTGCGTGCCTTATATGTATTAATGCATGTAATCTTCAAAATCCTTTATGTTTCTACTCCCATTTCACAGATGAGCAAACCAAAGCTCAGAGAGTTTAAAAGCATATTTCTAGAAATCCAGGCAGAGACCACACCAAAGTCAGTAAAATCCTAACTCAAGATAGAGGCTGAAATCATTCGCCCCTAAAAGGACAGAATAAAAACTTATGAGCAGGGCTGGGGAGATGGCTCAGAGGTTAAGATCACTTGCTACTCTTCCAGAGGATCCAAGTTTGGTTCCCAGCACCCACGCTGGGCAGCTAAGAACCACAGGTTAGCTCCAGCTCCAGGGAATCCAATCACCTCTTCTGGCCTCTGAGGACATGGGCACACGTGTGGCATACACTCACAGAGACACATATACATAAATGAAATTAAATCTTTAGGACAGGCATGTTGGAACATGTCTTTAATCCCAGAACTCAGGAGGCAGAGGCAGGCAGACCTCTGTGAGTTCAAGGACAGCCATGGCTACAAAACCGAGTGAAGCAATGACAGAAGTGGGTGGCAAGGGAGGGGGGGCAAGATCTCCATGACCTTCATATGGCATGAACAAACAGCATTCTGGTTAGAACTAGCACTCAGGAGGTAGAGGCAAGAGCCCAGTCTGGGCTATATACTGAGTTCAAGGCCAGCCTCAGCTATATAACAACACCCTGTCTCAGAGAAGGAAAACAAAGATTTTTTACTATATCTCATGGTCCAAAGTTCCTTCCCCTGGAATCTCTGGTGACTTTTACATTCATATAGATGGTTTCAGAGGGAAGACTGGACAGGTCGCACGTCCAAGGAATACAGCCGTTGAAGGGTCCTTAAGAAGAAAGCTTAGCATTTACTCTCCAGAAACAGTCACACTAGCATCAGTGGTAAGAAGGGACTGACGAACGTGAGAGTGCATCCAAGGTTACAGGTGCACATTGGGGTAGGGTCAGATGCTGGGACTGGAATCCCGACAGCTCCTGCTGGGGTATTACTCGGGGTATGCTTTGAGAGTCTCCAGACATATTTCTGATGGACTTATGCTTTCTTTCTAGTGGCATTATTAGAAATTAAAAGTTCAGCTTAATTATAGTATCTCAAGGAAAAAAAGATGCAAAAGCCTGCTAGTCTATGAAAGAAAAGCTGTGATCCTGCAAATTAATTCTATTATTTTAAATACATTTCCATTTAAACTGTCACATGTTCTGAACGAAGCGAGCACTGGAGAACTCGACACTACTATTGCTGTTTTGCCTCCATTCTTGGCTAAATACTTGCATAATTTTCTGAGCATCCTAACGATTCCACTGGAATTTTAAATAAAAAATTTTCCTTTAAATGTGCCAAGGATTTGCAAAATTGGACAAATGATCTTTTAGAGCTAGAGAAATGATAGATATAGAAATAGGTAGGTGGAAGGAAGGAAGGGAGGAAGGAAGGAAGGAAGGA